>NC_049215.1:2370000-2472500 GCF_013347855.1 Anguilla anguilla | reverse complement strand
GCACAGCCACCGATAGCTCTGTGTCAGTCCCAGCACAGCCACCAATAGCCCTGTGTCAGTCCCAGCACAGCCACTGATAGGGCTGTGTCAGTCCCAGCACAGCCACCGATAGCTTTGTGTCTGTCTCAGCACAGCCGTTAGGGCTGTGTCAGTCCCAGCACAGGCACCAATAGCGCTGTGTCACTCCCAGCACAGTCACTGATATTGCTGGACATGGTAGACCCTTGAGATTCATCATACATCAGCTTCCAATTATCAGCTTTATAAAAACTTTCTTGTGTTACTCAATAGGGCTTATTCATCAAACCTCAGACATTCGGACAGTACCTAATGCACAGGCATAATGAAACATACCCTGTGAGTAATTCAATATATATAAAATAAATAGTATGTTTTTTAAACCATTTTCCCTGCAACATCTTTTTGTCAGCAAAGATACTTGTATTATGTCAACATATATTTTAAATATTAAAAACTTTTTAATTATTAACATTATTATGAATCCACCAACATACTCTTACAAGCTAGATAATGTCATATGTTCCGTATCCTTGCAATTCTTAAAGTTGTTTAAATTATATTTTTATGCTTGTACGCTTATACAGTGCCTTCGGAAAGTATTCAGTATTCACTTTTTCCACATTTTGTTACAGCCTTATTCTAAAATTGATTAAATTAATTTTTATTCTCATCAATCTACACACAATACCCCATAATGACAAAGCGAAAAAAGTTTTGAAATTTTTGCAAATTTATTAAAAATAAAAAACGGAAATATCACATTTACATAAGTATACAGACCCTTTGCTATGACACTCAAAATTGAGCTCAGGTGCATCCTGTTTCCATTGATCATACTTGAGATGTTTCTACAACTTGATTGGAGTCCACCTATGGTAAATTCAATTGATTGGACATGATTTTGAAAGGCACACACCTGTCTATATAAGGTCCCACAGTTGACAGTGCGTGTCAGAGCGAAAACCGAGCCATGAAGTCGAAGGAATTGTCTGTAGACCTCTGAGACCGGATTGAAGGGTACAAAAAAAGAAGAACACAGTGGCCTCCATCATTTTTAAATGGAAGAAGTTTGGAACCACCAGGACTCTTCCCAGAGCTGGCCGCTCGGCCAAATTGAGTAACCGGGGGAGAAGGGCCTTGGTCAGGGAGACCAAGAACCCGATGGCCACTCTGACAGAGCTCTAGAGTTCCTCTGTGGAGATGGGAGAACCTTCCAGAAGGACAACCATTTCTGCAGGCCTCCACCAATCAGGCCTTTATGGTAGAGTGGCCAGACGTAAAGCCACTCCTCAGTAAAAGGCACGTGACAGCCTGCTTGGAGTTTGCCAAAAGGCACCTAAAGGACTCCCAGACTATGAGAAACAAGATTATCTGGTCTGATGAAACCAAGAGTGAACTCTTTGGCCACAATGCCAAGCGTCAAGTCTGGAGGAAGCCAGGCACCGCTCATCACCTGGCCAATACCATCCCTACGGTGAAGCATGGTGGCGGCAGCATCATGCTGTGGAGATGTTTTTCAATGGCAAGAACTGGGAAACTAGTTAGGATCGAGGGAAAGATGAACGGCGCAAAGTACAGAGAGATCCTTGATGAAAACCTGCGCCAGAGCGCTCAGGACCTCAGACTGGGCCGAAGGTTCACCTTCCAACAGGACCAACGACCCTGAGCACACAGCCAAGACAACGCAGGAGTGGCTTCGGGACAAGTCTGTGAATGTCCTTGAACAGCCCAGCCAAAGCCTGGACTTGAACCTGATTGAACATCTCTGGAGAGACCTGAAAATAGCTGTGCAGCAATGCTCCCCATCCAACCTGACAGAGCTTGAGAGGATCTGCAGAGAATAAATACCCCAAATACAGGTGTACCAAGCTTGTAGTGCCATACCCAAGAAGACTCAAGGCTGTAATCACTGCCAAAGGTGCCTCAACAAAGTACTGAGTAAAGGGTCTGAATATTTGTGTAAATGTGATATTTCCTTTTTTAAAATATAAATTTGCAAAAATTTCTAAACCTGTTTTTGCTTTGTCATTATGGGGTATTGTGTGTAGATTGATGAGAATACAAATGAATTTAACCCATTTTATAATAAGGCTGTAACAAACGTGGAAAACGTGAAGGGGTCTGAATACTTTCTGAAGGCACTGTATCTCACAGTAAGTGCGTGTTATATAAGCAGTAGCAGTAGCATATGCCTGGCATGTCTTTTTTAGACAGTGGGAATGAAACTGAGCGAATCCCATGTGAACCGTGTCCCATAACCGCACAGGTCTGTCCTGCCGAAACACCCCGGATAGGTCTGTCTGCGGGGGCTCCTCCCACCACTGGCGAAGGGTCCCGAGTGAGACCCCGCCCCCTACCCCTCTCTCACACCTACCGCCCTTTCGATTGGCTGCGCTTTCCGGGGGGCGGGAGGCGACAGATGCATCCGGGCTGTCCAAAAAATGTGACCTATCAGGGCTCAGCTGTCACTCTTAGGCTTAGGGGGACTGGGCTGTCACCTCCCCAGGGACTTGGAGAGTGAGGGGGGAGAGAGCGAGACCGAGCGAGAGAGCTTACCATCCAGAGGGGGGGGGCAGGATCGGGTACCGCGGGTGCGCTACGGACAAACGCCTACACGGTTGGAAGCCGCGTTCGGACTGCCGGCAACGCTGGACACGTGAAAGTTCAGAAAAAGCGAAGGATCCAGAGCCGCTCTTCGTCAAGCCCTTAAGACCGGGAAGATCTGCATGGGAAGGGTGAAAATCAGACGCCGGCGTTTTCCAAAGGCTCGGCCGAGAGCCGCTAATGCAACATGATCCTCCAGGACTGGCACTAAAAATACCACCGGCCAGGAGATCTCGCACAGCCTGGATCTGCTTCGTTAGCCAAAGATTCAATATTCTGTTCTCTTTTTTTTTTCCTTCTCCCTTCACATTACTCTAATTGGACATTCCAAGGATGTTACAAACTATTCCAAAACTTTTTAGCACAAGAAACTTTAAGGTAATATATTTTTGAATATACATATACTTCTGGCCGAAAGTTTTGAAATCTTTTGAAGTAGGGCTATTTTTATTTGAATTTGTTTTGGAAATGAAATCCTTTCCGAAATGTTCCTGTTGTGTTATACAGGAACCAGCCTGGATTACAGACACTAAAATGGTAAATACCTCCATTGCAATTCGCCTTTGAATGAGTTGGAATTTTTCTAACAGAGCAACGGTTTTGAACATTTGGCACAGATACCAAAATACCTTGAGATCTACCTTAAGCAAACAGATTCTGGGATGACTGTGACGGTGAGATAAAACACACCTATGCAAAGCTGCCTGCTTCAAAATAAATGCTAAATAAACTCGAATCACCTTCACCGTGTAAAAAACACAACAGCGAAAAGTGAGAAAAATAAAAGTTTGTTTGGGACAAGCGACCGATAATGAGGAAAGCCGAGGTACAGATGACTCTGAAGAAGGGGGCCGAGGAAGAGGCCCATGGCGGGGCGCCCCCTAGCCCCCGGATCCCGCTCAAACGGGCCAAAGTCAGCCCGGACCAGGTGGTCCCGGACCCGGCGGATTCAGTTTACCCGACGCCGACCCCGCCCGTGTTCATCCGCAAGATGAGGAACGCGGCGGTGGGGCTGGGCTGCGACATCCGGCTAAAGGTGGCGGTGGCCGGGGACCCGCAGCCCTGCCTGTACTGGTACCACAACCAGAACCTGCTGGACATGGACAACCAGGAGTACGGAGGCCTGTGGATCCGCGACTGCAAGCCCAGCCACGCCGGCCTCTACACCTGCATCGCCAGCAACTACCTGGGCGAGGCCAAGACCAGCGCCGTCCTCGCCGTCCTGGATCTGGGAGAAGGTAATTATGGGGGTGTGCGTGGCCATCGCGGCGGTCGAGCATGCTTTGTATCGGGGTGCCCCTCACCTGGATCCTGGAGACCCTCGGGGTCCACCAGGGTTCACCTTTAAACTACCAACTAATTTAACCCCCAGAAAGCAGGTGAGAGAACTACATGCCCAACCGCTTTGGGTGAGTAATTAAGCTCTTTGGGTGAGTAATTAAGCTCTTTGAGTGAGTAATTAAGCTTTTTGGCTGAGTAATTAAGCTCTTTGGGTGAGTAATTAAGCTCTTTGGGTGAGTAATTAAGCTCTTTGAGTGAGTAATTAAGCTCTTTGAGTGAGTAATTAAGCTCTTTGAGTGAGTAATTAAGCTCTTTGGGTGAGTAATTAAGCTTTTTGGCTGAGTAATTAAGCTCTCTGGGTGAGTAATTAAGCTCTCTGGGAGAGTAATTAAGCTATTTGGGGGAGAAATTAAGCTCTCTGAGTAATTAAGCTTTTTGGGTGAGTAATTAAGCTCTTTGAGTGAGTAATTAAGCTCTCTGAGTAATTAAGCTTTTTGGGTGAGTAATTAAACTCTTTGGGTGAGTAATTAAGCTCTTTGGGTGAGTAATTAAGCTTTTTGGGTGAGTAATTAAGCTCTTTGGGTGAGTAATTAAGCTCTTTGAGTGAGTAATTAAGCTCTCTGAGTAATTAAGCTTTTTGGGTGAGTAATTAAGCTCTTTGGGTGAGTAATTAAGCTCTTTGGGTGAGTAATTAAGCTCTTTGAGTGAGTAATTAAGCTCTCTGAGTAATTAAGCTTTTTGGGTGAGTAATTAAGCTCTCTGAGTAATTAAGCTTTTTGGGTGAGTAATTAAGCTCTTTGAGTGAGTAATTAAACTGTTTGGGTGAGTAATTAAGCTTTTTGGGTGAGTAATTAAGCTGTTTGGGTGAGTAATTAAGCTCTTTGAGTGAGTAATTAAGCTCTCTGAGTAATTAAGCTTTTTGAGTGAGTAATTAAGCTCTTTGGGTGAGTAATTAAGCTCTTTGGGGGAGTAATTAAGCTTTTTGAGTAATTAAGCTTTTTGAGTGAGTAATTAAGCTCTGTGGGGGAGAAATTAAGCTCTTTGAGTGAGTAATTAAGCTCTCTGAGTAATTAAGCTTTTAGGGTGAGTAATTAAGCTCTATGGGTGAGTAATTAAGCTCTTTGGGTGAGTGATTAAGCTTTTTGGGTGAGTAATTAAGCTCTTTGGGTGAGTAATTAAGCTTTTTGGTGAGTAATTAAGCTCTCTGGATGAGTAATTAAGCTCTTTGGGTGAGTAATTAAGCTCTGATTACGCTCTGCAGGACTAGAGCTGCAGACCCCTGCCCTGTACCCTCACCCCTGAGCTACAGACGCTCAACAGAGCCAGTACTGCAGGGAAAGGTGGAGGGGCCGCAGGAGCTAGAGGAATCAAACAGGGCCTGTATTTATAAAGTTGCTGACCGTGGATGAGTTTCCTAGTTTGTGTCCCAGCCTTACCCATTGTGAGGTGAAAGGTTAAACTGATCCTAGATCAGCCAGTTGAAGAGACACATGATGAATTAGACGTCCCTTCCTCAGTATGTCTGCAGAATGCACTGGCTGGCTCTAAGTGGCCACGCCCGTGTAACCTAGGCTACCTGAAGGCAAGGTGAGGATGTAGCCTCCTGTCTGCCAGTGCAGGAAGCACTTATGTGATAAAAAGTGTGCGGTCAGGTGTAGACAGTAAGACATCAGCTCCAACTGGAGGAATATATTTCCTTCTCATTGCTGTGATGTGGTGAATCTGTGCACAGTGGAAGGGTAAAGGTACGTCTTACCTGTACAGCACCAGGGTCATTATCCAAAACTAGCAGATCAGTTGGATGGCTTCATCATGTCCTATATCCTATTCATGGGTGGGAGAAACACATGAGTAGATGGTGGTGGGGGCAGAGGAATTCCTCAAAACTGTTCACCTTCCAGAACTGAGACAGAGGCTGAGTAAATATTTGAGCACTGCTGAAATTATATCATTACTGATGTGGAGTCTTAAGGGTCATTTTGTTGGAATAAAGACAACGCACGCAATGCAACGAAATCCTGTCTTCCTAAAATAAAGTTTGATGTCTCAGGCGTTTGGGCCTGTCTATTTGCAGTCTGCAGACTGGGACCTACAATGGATTAATATCAGGAAAGTAATATTTGCTCATCCCAGATGCAGTGTGTGTGGGGGGCGAGGAGGGGGGGGGGGTTAGGAGGACTGGACCCTCCTCTGTGGCTACCAGGATTTACAGGAATTCACAGATCCAGTGTCCTGCTGCACAGTACTGCTGCACAGTGCACCTTCGGTAAATCAGTCTGCGCCTGAGCCATATCCATACAGACAGGTGGGGTGTATGAGGGGGTACAGGCAGGTAGTTGGGGTATGAGGGGGTACAGAGAGGTAGTTGGAATATGAGGGGGTACAGGCAGGTAGTTGGGGTATGAGGGGGTACAGGCAGGTAGATGGGGTATGAGGGGGTACAGGCAGGTAGTTGGGGTATGAGGGGGTACAGACAGGTAGGTGGGGTATGAGGGGGTACGGGCAGGTATATGGGGTATGAAGGGGTACAGGCAGGTATATTGGGTATGAGGGGGTACAGGCAGGTAGTTGGGGTATGAGGGGGTACAGGCAGGTAGTTGGGGTATGAGGGGGTACAGGCAGGTAGTTGGGGTATGAGGGGGTACAGGCAGGTATATGGGGTATGAGGGGGTAAAGATGGTTATTTTGGGTATGAGGGGGTACAGGCATGTATTTGGGGTATGAGAGGGTACAGGCAGGTAGTTGGGGTATGAGGGGGTACAGGCAGGTATATGGGGTATGAGGGGGTACAGAGGGTTATTTTGGGTATGAGGGGGTACGGAGCGGAGGTGTATTCACAGGGAACCTGTCCCACTTGACGAGCGTCAGCAGTGTCACTGACACCCTCGAGCTTCGCAGTCAGCCGGCAGCAGCACAAATCTGCCTCAGCTAAAGCCCTGGATCCAGGCGTGTCTATGGCATTCAGTTCCCATGGTGCTTTGCCCCAAACTAGGACTGTGTTGAAAGAGGTCAGAGGGTGCCCATTCATCCAAACAGAATAATTTAACTTTCTTTGCATTGAGGTCATACTTCGAGATAAAAACAAGCCGTTGCTTCTGAGAGTAAGAGCAGTTGTCTTACCAACTCCTGGCTGTTGCTCTATTTGCTATGCGTCCATCTGCAGTGACAGTAAAAGTGTGGCTGTTTACTGGTAGCTGTCACTAGCGCTGTAGCTGTTGTGTTGGACCGCAGCCGATGCTTTGATATTTTTCCATCCTGGGGTATTTAACGGTGCAGGTTCCTGCTCCTCGGCTCTGACTCAACTTTCCCCCCGGTGTGGGGCGTCGGCCTCCCCCCCGCGGCCCGTTGGCTCCTCCCCCCCCGGGCGAAAGGCGACTCGCCGTGTTCCTGATCCCCCGTGCCCTGACCTCACAGGCAGCAGCTGTGCTGTCAGTCACGCTCTCCGCATCTCTCCTCGCCCCCTCATCCATCTCTCCCCGGTTATTTATACCCTGGAATGTGCCAGGCCTCAGATTTTTGCGATGTTAATAGGCCAGGCGATCTCCTGTTGCACCAGAACACATCACTTCTAATTATAGCCTGACTGGAGAGACAAGGCCCTGGGCTGTGATCTGACAGATCCAGCTACAACAACAAGGAGAGCAAAACCTTTATGGGTTCTTATCATTTTTCCCCCCTCCATCAACATGAACATGTCCGGGCGTAGATACCCTGAGCTTCCGGACATGAGTGCATTGTCTTGTCTTCTCTGCGTCAGAGCAGGATTAGACCCCAAGGAAAGGTGTGAATTTGCCTTGCACACATTTTACCCCTTTCCCGTCTTTCATATGTCATTTTAGGACATTTTTGTTTGTGTTGAACGCCAAACAAAAAGACTTGCTCCTATTACTCTGAGGAACATGTGCTGCAAGGTCCATTTTGAATAGACAGAGAGTTCCAGAAGCCTTGGTTCTCATATCTTTGTTTTAGAAAACTCCCAGTGTTATGACATTACAGGGGCCGCGGCTGTGAAAACACATAAAGCGCTGTTTTCACGCAGTACTCATCTGCGCGGTGTTTGAGTATGTCCTCAGGGGGGTCTGTGTTCAGGCTGGGTGTTTGAGTATGTCCTCAGGGGCGTCTGTGTTCAGGCTGGGTGTTTGAGTATGTCCTCAGGGAGGTCTGTGTTCAGGATGGGTGTTTGAGTATGTCCTCAGGGGAGTCTGTGCTCAGGGGGGTCTGTACTCAGGCTGGGTGTTTGAGTATGTCCTCAGGGGCGTCTGTGTTCAGGCTGGGTGTTTGAGTATGTCCTCAGGGAGGTCTGTGTTCAGGATGGGTGTTTGAGTATGTCCTCAGGGGAGTCTGTGCTCAGGGGGGTCTGTGCTCAGGCTGGGTGTTTGAGTATGTCCTTAGGGGGGTCTGTGCTCAGGCTGGGTGTTTGAGTATGTCCTTAGGGAGGTCTGTGTTCAGGATGGGTGTTTGAGTATGTCCTCAGGGGGGGTCTGTGCTCAGGCTGGGTGTTTGAGTATGTCCTCAGGGGGGAGGTCTGTGTTCAGGCTGGGTGTTTGAGTATGTCCTCTGGGAGGTCTGTGCTCAGGGGGGTCTGTGTTCAGGCTGGGTGTTTGAGTATGTCCTCAGGGGGGGGTCTGTACTCAGGCTGGGTGTTTGAGTATGTCCTCAGGGGGGGGTCTGTACTCAGGCTGGGTGTTTGAGTATGTCCTCGGGGGTCTGTACTCAGGCTGGGTGTTTGAGTATGTCCTCTGGGAGGTCTGTGCTCAGGGGGGTCTGTGTTCAGGCTGGGTGTTTGAGTATGTCCTCAGGGGGGGGTCTGTACTCAGGCTGGGTGTTTGAGTATGTCCTCAGGGGGGGGTCTGTACTCAGGCTGGGTGTTTGAGTATGTCCTCAGGGGACAGTAAGCCTGCCGTCTAACAACCCCCCCCCCATCCCGAGTAATGAGCTGTTTGCTTGCTAATGTGATGCAGTTAATGAAGGCCCAGTCTTCATGGATGCTTAGATGTTCTTTCCTCACTAAAAGAATACCAGTGCACTAGAGCTCCATATTAACTTCAAGAAACACGGAAACCACTTTCAACTCAGTAAACCATTCAGCATTTAATTAACTCTAATAGTGTACATTTTGCTGGAATCCCTCTTGAACTCATTTACACTCTATGAGCTCACTATAAACAACTTTGTTAAGTGTTACTGGTGACACTGAGCATTTTAAGGTGTATCCCCTTCAGATCCCTTGTGTCGTTGAGTGTGGGTCGTTGATTTTTCCCAAGTACACGGCGGCCACAGTAACAGTCCGTCCCTTCCAGCTTGTAACAGACACCATTTTGTCGAGCTGTTTCAGAACTGTACACTACGTTCTCAATCCAGGGGGTGTAGTGCGCTCCACAGGGTATTCTGTACCGATTCTCTCATCGCTCCCATGGCAACATCAGCCGAGTTCAGCGCATTTTTGATTTTGCCGGGGGGTCAGAAGGCATTCTGGGGATCAATGCTGCGTGTGTGAGTAGGCTACGGTGCAGCTGGCTCTCTGCGTGCGTCTGATTGGAGGGAGGCTTCCCTTTGAAGATGTGCCGACAGGGAAGCTAGAGCTGCAGCTCCTTCCCACACACAGAGGCCAGAGTCAAAGAATCCATCTTGTTTCTCAGAGACTGTTCCTTGCCATAGGTCAAACAGCTCCCCCCCCCCCCACACACACAGGTACATACGCACACACAAGCACGCATGTGCACACACACACACACACACACAGGCACACACGTGTGCGCACACACAGGCACACACCACACGCACACATGCGCGCATGCACACGCACACACACAGGCACATACGCACAGGCACACATGCACACACAGGTACACATGCACACATACATGCAGACACACGCACAGGCACACACACACAGGCACACACCACACACACACACACACACAGGTACACACACGTGCGCACACACACACACCACACACAGACAGGCACACACGCATGCACACACACAGGCACACACCACACAAACACACAGGCAGAAATACGCACGCACACACACACACACACACACAAACAGGCACAGGCACGCGCACACACACACACACACACACACAGGCACACATGCGCGCACATGCACACACAGAGGCACACACACATGCGCACACACAAGTGGAGGTTGCCTTGAATACCAGATCGCATTTTAATAGAATCATAGGCATAATGAAATCTCAGCTCCGGCGTGGTTTGCCAGCGCGTCTCGGAAAGCCAGGGAATGCTTTAGTATTCCAGACGAGCAGCCTCTCATTTCCCCCTTGTCTCACGCCCCTCCAGAACGTTCCCTGGCGTTCCTTGCTGTCATGCTGCACATGTGCAGTGCGTTTTCTGTGAGTGCTGGGTTAAAAATGACTGCTGCTCAGAAACACTGCTTCCTCGTATTTTTTGAAAAATAACAGCCGTGCTCTGATTTTCTGCCGGTTTGCCAAGGCAAGTACCTGATGATCAAAGAACGAGATGCAAGTGTGTTAAGAGCTACATTTCTAGCATGTTAGTCTCCTCTCCTTGCAAATTAAAAAAGCTTAAAACCTTCAACGTATTTCAAGTGTTTTTAAATAAGTACAAAGCATAAGTAGGCCACTGTTTTCTACTACACTATCTAGTTCATTTAGGTCTCCAGTCTTCGTACTAGCAAGCTAATTAATCTTCCTTTCCCCTCACAATCACGAAGTGAACTTCAAATGGCCAAAGTTCAAAATGTAAATGTCGAAAAACAGGTTTTACAGTTCAGAGTATAACGTATCAACATGTACACTATGTGTTGTCTTTGGGCAGCAGTGTAGTATAGGGTAGTTGGTCTTGTAACCTAAAGGTCGCAGGTTCGATTCCCCGGTAGGACGCTGCTGTTGTACCCTTGAGCAAGGTGCTTAACCTGCAGTAGTGCG
The DNA here is from genome assembly GCF_013347855.1 of Anguilla anguilla. Classification (NCBI taxonomy): domain Eukaryota; kingdom Metazoa; phylum Chordata; class Actinopteri; order Anguilliformes; family Anguillidae; genus Anguilla; species Anguilla anguilla. Next base: position 2,461,677 of record NC_049215.1, on the reverse strand, counting down.
TCTTCTAAATGCCTGTAATATAATGTATGTAATGTGCATCTCTACTCAGTGTTTACAGGGGTATCAGGTAGGTAGGGTCAAAGTTTGCTAGTGGGAAAAAGTATCTTCTGTACCCCCTGAAGAATTATTTAGTATCCCTAGAGGTGCGAGGACCTCAGTTTGAGAAGAAATGTCCTGAAATTTCCCTCTGCCAGAGAATGCCTGACATCACACACTTGCACTATATTACAAATACCCCTGCATACTGACTACTTTTTAAATTCAACTGCTTCTCTGGTTTTAAGTTTACTTTAAATGACCTCTTCCAGTCTTTCTACCTCCTGGCTATCACTCAGGATATTTATAACAAGATTATTTTATAAATAAACTATCCATCACAGTAAATCCTTTTTGTGCTTATGAAATTAAGGAATATTAATTTCATTTTTTGGTTGTTTTTTAGACAATAAAGCTATGTTAGACAGTGTTTTTCTTTATCTTTAGAAGTCATCCTGCCCCACTTTGAGACATACCCAAGTATAAAGTGGATAATGACAAACAAATTTGTTGTTTGTATGTTCAAGGGAGACCATTCCAACTTTGAGCTGAGCTACCTATGCACTTTAAGCGTGGTTTTAAGTATCAGGTTAAGACTTCAACCTTCTTGCCAGTTAAACAATCAATCATCAGTAGTATCTGATGTATTCACAGAGACCGTGGATCCTAAAACATTATACTGGGAACACTTGTGTTCTGTGCTTGCTCATAAGTCAATAGTTACCTAAAACCACCCTGAAATGATCTTCTTCTTTTTTTTATGTTTCAACCTTAAAATTTTCCACCATTTCAAACAGCTGGTATGCTTAACAGTTTAACCATAGGAGAACAGAGGAACGTATTATTATTATTATTATTATTATTATTATTATTAACATCTTAGGCAAGATAAATGCTTGAAAAAACATTTATCACTTACAACACCGCTAAGTTTGTGTCATCAGTTCTCTAACATTTCAGCGCATGAAGAACAGTATCACTGACAATACAACAGGATGACTAATAAGTTACTGTGTCTAGTGCTGTATAATAATAGGCGATTACTCATTACTCAAGGGTGCAAGGAACATCATCTTTCTCTTACATTTTTTGGTTTCTAAGTTTTTTTGGCTCTTTCTGAAGTGCCTCGACAGTAAATCAAATATAAATGTGAATTTTTAATATTGTAACCTGATAGTGACGTAAGTGTTATAATGTGGACTTCTTTACTATAAATAATATATGTACAACTATTCTGTTGTTGAACGTATAAAAACGTAAATGTGTTATTTACGTTTTACGTGAAACTGACATTAAACCCATCAAAAAATGAAAACGTTTATTCAATGCTGATACAGACTACACATTGCATTGGGATTAATTAAGTAATAATGTCGTCATAACTGTATTCAGTTTTACCACTACCTCCTCTTACCATTATCACAGAGCAAAGGATGACTGTAGTATTACTAATCGGCTTTCACCCACCAAGGGGATCGCCTGTCTCTAATATTTAAAAGTGCTGTCATGTAAGGTTTTTTTTACAAAAACCTTCCTCCGAAAACCATTTTTATCCCTTGGACATGGCTCACTGGTCTTAATCTCAAAAACCATAAATCCCACTCTGCCGAGACTTACACTGCAAGAGACATTCAAAAAATATTATTTTTGAAAATAGTTTCATTGCAGTACTTTTTTAGCCATCCGAAAGAAAATTGCCTAGGCCACTTGACCTTTTTTCTGCCGGGTCTCAGTAGGACACAGTAACGCGATAATTATCAGGATAATTATCGGATTTTAACGCCACAGCAGATATCGTTCATAGCACGTAACGTTACTGGAGTCATCGACGTGGTATTGTGTGTTTTTTCCTTCCGTGTCCTATGAGAACCGCACATAGGAGCGGAGCACACTTTGTCAGAGAGCAAAAATGAATTTAAGCGGTGTATGTGGATGCGTTAATTGTGGCCGCCTACGTGCACATGAACAGCGCTAGTGCTTGCGTTCTGCACGCGGTCTTTCTTCCCTTGTTTTGTTTTAACTTCTGGCCACTTGCCCAGCTGGCTAGATATAGTATCTTGTCGTGCAATATTCATGAAGTGCTTCCCGGATATGTCAAATCATTTCCCGTTTTTTTGCTGTTTGTTATTACATGTTCATTCTTTTCTAATCCCTATTGTAGTTTGCTCTGTTCCTCGCATGGTGGCTAACGTCGCCAGCTAGCAAGAAGCGCTACTCATTTCCAGCTGAGTATGACCGCAGTAACCCGAGACAGCCTCCCCTCGCCGGCCTCTTGCGCCTCCTTATCTGACTGATTGAGAAATGTGCCTTCAGCTGGATAGATCCACCAGCAATCAGGGACGGGAACTGCTAGTCTAAGAAATATCTGAGATTCGTATTAACAAACCACCGGTTGTGTGAAGTGTGCGTTTTGAAGGATAGGCAGTGTTTCAAATCAGGAATCAAATAAACTTGGCGTTTGTTCTAAACAAAGTTAATGTCTAAATGTTCCTTTGGTGTATAAATCATATTTGCATACTGAGGCTGGAATTATACATTGTTTTGGCTAGTTTGTTATTTCCGTAGCATGGTTTTGTTAAATATTTGTTTTCTATCATAAAACGTAACTAGTTAGCAGAGACTGCATTTTTGTTAAAACTATTTTTTTTAAAGTTGAGATTAAACATGCAAGGTGAAAACAAAGATGGAGGAGGCCAGCAGTGAATCCACCACCGCCGATTTTATTTATAGTGCTACAAACTTGCCCTCTGTCTTTCACTGAAAGCATAGAATCAAAACATTCATGTTGTGACTTTGCTATTGTCCAAAGCAGATATTTATTTCAGTGTTATTTTTAGGCCATATTGCACAGCCCTTCTACAACATTTAAAGAACATATAAGTACCTCTGAATTTGGAATAAGCATTACGTGGTATACACTGTTTTTAATCCCCACAACAGGGCCACAAAGATAGAACAGCCCTCTATGTAATCTGGTAGTATTGCTCAGAGCCAGCAGTAGTGAATGGTGGCACAGCCTGTGTATTACATGGCACCAGAAATAGACCGTTTGACTCACCAGCTCGGAAGTGAGCGAGAGGCAGAAAGGGCTTTGGGGGTACAGCTTTCACATAACCGAAGCTGGGGGAAAAACACTCCCGCGAAGACCAAAGAGATAAAAACAGGACCAGAAGAAGATAGTTTGTATGCGTGCCTCGCGAGTCTCACACTCCAGGGATAAACATCAGAAAGCGGGACTTGGGTTTTGTTTTTGCGGCCACCATGTTGAGGCAGGAATTGCTCGACGCGCGAAGGGCACTCAGAAGCGTGAAGAGACAGGATGCCGCCGTGCCCAGACCTCGCAGGAAGAAGCCGAAAGGTGAGGCTAACCTGCTCACCGCCGCTACCTGCACCCGTGCAGGTTCCGCCTGTTAGGAAGCAGGTGCGCTGAAGGCTATGGGGACGCAGAGCACTTTAAACAACTAAGCTGCGCTCGCTTCAGAGGACTGTGTGTGACCCCTGGAACAGCGGCTAGACTTCATATACAGGAGCAGTTTATTGAGGTTTCCTAATTGATGTTATCAGTAACTGTTCCTGCGGGGGAAAAAACCCAAACAAAATCAAAAACAAATAGGAGACCTTTAAACGAAGTCATGAAATATAAAAATTATATATTTTTAAAATAGTGTGAATCAAACAAAGCTGCAGGAAATATTTTAATAAGCTGGATATATTAATGGAAGCACCATAGCTTGCTGCTGTAATATTGAATATTTGAGATATATTCCTTATCCCTCCTGTGGAATGGAATCTGTAGTAAGTAAAAAGGAAGATGAAGTTCAGCTTCCCAAACACCAGGGAGGCCAGTTATTGGTGGGGACTTTATTCTGGTATCTGTAAAGACCTATGACTTTTCACAATGTCATACCCATTCTGGTATTAATGTCTGACAAGGATCTTCTAAAGAATTATAGCAACAAATGACTGATAGTATTGTATGCAGTGTGGGTCTATCCAGTTGAATGATGCATTGTGTAGCCTATATTCTGTTTCGTGTTTGTATGTTCTTCAAACTCAAGGTTATATTAAGCCTCTTTGGAGTGTGAGACATGAAGTCATTAAGGTTTAATAAACCGGCTGTGTGTGTTTTTAGCTTAGCTATCTGTTAAAATGATTAAAGAATGGCTGTGACGTTCTCTGGCAACACATCAAGGACCCTCAAAAGCCACTGACGGAGTGTGTGAGTTCCTACAGTGGTGTTCATTGGTTTAGGGTCTGCTGTTCCAAGTGATTTCATTGGTTTAGGGTCTACTGTGTCGAGTGACATCATTGGTTTCGGGTCTGCTATTCTGAGTGACTTCATTGGTTTTGGGTCTGCTGTTTCGAGTGATTTCATTGGTTTAGAGTCTACTGTTTTGAGTGACATCATTGGTTTCGGGTCTGCTATTCTGAGTGATTTCATTGGTGCAGGTCTACATTTCCAAGTGATTTCATTGGTTTAGAGTCTATTGTTCAGAGTGATTTCATTGGTTTAGGGTGTACTGTTTCGAGTGATTTCATTGATTTAAGGTTTACTCTTCCGAGTGATTTCATTGGTTTAGGGCCTACTGTTCCGGGTGAGTCTTTTGTCGTATAGTTAGGCCATTTTCAGTCAGGCCAGGGAATATATATCTCCGAGCTGCTGTTTCAATCAATTTTCTGCTTCTGAAGGATACAGCTTTCATTATGAGATGGAGAAATCCCCACAATGCAGCTCTTTCTGGTGTCAAGGGCCGAGAGCACGCTGAACAAGTGCCCACTTCACACCGTCTGCCGTGGCCACTGGAGCCCGCCGCCGCCAATTAACCAACCAGCGCTCACACGGAGCGCGCCTGGCCCCTCCGTGAGGAGACCCGCCTTTTAAAGCCACGTCACACTGGCTCTTTCCAGCCTTAACCCTTAAAGGGTGATGGTACAGTCCCTTAGATTCACAAGCAGGAGGTGGAAGAACATATTAACACAGAGTGACTTTGAGTCAATGAGGTTACAGGGTTGCTTCAAAAAAATTCTGTCGGTGTAATTTGTTGTTAGTTTGTCCTTGACACAGGATATTAATTTCCCCATTAAATGTTCCCTGTCCCTGCATGGTAGGGTGCTGCCTGTGCTGGCACATTCCAGATCTGATACCAGAGCGTGGAGCTCATCCATCTGTAACAGCGCAAGCAGGCCGGAAGCCCCTCATACCGGGGTCGCCGCACAAGCAAGTCACGCTCCAACACAGACGATAGGCCACGGGGGTCTCCATTAGACACCCCCCCCCCCTCCCCTCCCCGCCACCCCGGTACTGCGCAGGCGGCTCCTGGGGGGGGGGTCCCTGTGGCCGAACCTCGGGGTAAGGCGCCGACGTGTCCCGAACAGACTCCTCTCGGGACGTCAGCCTCATTCCGTGCTCGCGAACTCGCAGGCCAGCCCGGTGACCTGCCCCGTTCTCTCTTCTTCAGTGAAGGCCGGTTTTGTGTGACTCGTGCGTATGACTCATGAAACGCTGGGATCTGTGTTTGACTCGGGGGAATGTTTTGGCCGCTGGCGGTTTGCGGGTTCAGAATTGGACGAGTAGTTCAGCGGTCACAGCGCCCCACTACCTGTGGAGGGACAATCCGTGAGAAATACAAACTAAGTGCCTGCTGTCCTGAACCATTACCTTAGTCATTAAGTGGGTCATATTATTATATCTCTGTGTATTTTGTGTTAGCAATCGATGGGTGGTGGGTGGTCTGAAGCAATAGCCTATTGTTTGGATTCAGTGTGTGCCATAGAGGTTATACACATATGGTTCTCTCTCTCTTTCTTTCTGTGTCTCTTTTCCTCTTACCTCTCTGTTTCTCTCTGATTGTGTTCTGAGGGAATAGGAGTCTACCTGAAAATGTACTCTCTCACCCAGCCAGAAGACATATTCTTGATTGATTTAACCAGGAAGGTCATCCAAGAATGCCTTTGGACATTTACAAAGATGACTTGGAGAATCAAGGACAGTTTGAAATGCAAGGCAGTGAGCTGTGGGGTGTGGTCACCTGCCAGCCCGATAGAGCCTGTGTTTTTCCGGTTGAGAATGGGAGCTAACATATCCCCGTTTGATGAAGTGCCAGGTTCTGTTTCATAACCTTGGGGAGCTGGAACTGCCTTCCTTATTTCCTCAGTTGCTAGACAGGGCGTTTGGAACAGCGCCCCCTACTGATGCACACCAATATCTCTTCCAGCTGCAACCTGTCTTATGCTTTTTTTGGGAGGATTTGGCCAGAGTGAACTACAGGCTGGTATTGCTCTCCCCCCCCCCCCCATCAGCCCACACTCTCAAGCCTGCGGCAGTGCTTGCAGTGCGTTACGTGCTCCTGTGTGTTGGGAGACGGGTGTGTGTGTGGCAGTGTGTTACGTGCTCCTGTGTGTTGGGAGACGGGTGTGTGTGTGTGTGTGTGTGTGTGGCAGTGCGTTACGTGCTCCTGTGTGTTGGGAGATGGGCGCGCGCGCGCGTGTGTGTGTGTGTGTGGCAGTGTGTTACGTGCTCCTGTGTGTTGGGAGACGGGCGTGTGTGTGTGTGTTGGGAGACGGGCCTGTGTGTGTGTGTGGCAGTGCGTTACCTGCTCCTGTGTGTTGGGAGATGGGCGCGTGTTGGGAGACGGGCGGTGCGCGCGTGTGTCCAATGTCAGCGGCGGGTGAGGGCGGGCTTCTCTTTCCCCGCGGGGGAATTCCCACTCGGCAGTTGTCGCCGCTCCTCAGCGCGAGCGAACAGGTGGAGCGGAGTCGCGCCGGGTCTGCAGCGGGCTGGGCTGCGTCTCCTCTCCTCTCCGCTCTCTCCCCCACTCCTCTCTCTCCTCTCCTCTCTCTCCCCCACTCCTCTCTCTCCCCTGCTCCGCTCCTCTCCGCTCTCTCCCCCACTCCTCTCTCTCCCCCACTCCGCTCTCTCCCCCGCTCCGCTCCTCTCCGCTCTCTCCCCCGCTCCTCTCTCTCTCCCGCTCCTCTCCGCTCCTCTTCGCTCTCTCCCCCGCTCCTCTCTCTCTCCCGCTCCTCTCCGCTCTCTCCCCCGCTCCTCTCTCTCCCCCGCTCCTCTCCTCTCCTCTCTCTCCCCCGCTCCGCTCCTCTCCTCTTTCTCCGCCGTAATTAAGCGCTGGAAATAGCGGCGAGGACGTGCGGCGCTTTGAGCTGCAGCAGGTGCTACTCTGCAGCAGGTGAGCCTGCAGGTGGCTCCTGAGCACAAGCCTGCTGCCATCATAATGCCTACACTGACGCCTCCTTTACATCAGACGACAGTCCTAAATCATGGGTTTTTAGTCTTGGAGGTGCCTAAGGTTCTGCAAAGACTGGGAATCATGCAGCCGCACACATTCTATGATCCAACAGGATTCTTTTGGAGATTTTTTTGTCTTAGCCCTCTTCTGCTGTGCTGATGTCGGACAAGGCCAGCGCACCTATTGGCTGTTGGCGGTGTAGCGTTGTGATCACGTCGTTGACCATCACAATACTTTGCGATGATATTAAACATGTTTGATTTTGTTGGAACGGTCAAGACGAGGAAAAGACGGTCACAAACTTAGTCGAAGCCTTCTTAGTACAGCCTCACACTAATCGTGAGTTGGGACTGACGTAAGACTGGAAAGATTTTACTACGACTTCTAAGACTGTGAAATCGCTTTAAATATTGTTTAAGTGTCTGGCCAGCAATGACCCTGCTCGTAGTAAAATCTGGGCCGGCTCACTGTGTGGTGGAGCGGGTGTGCTATTTCCATCCCTGCTGCGTGATGTGGCTCACACTCCTCTGGTCCTGCCTGCTAGCCCGGCCCCTTCCACAGTATGCAGATGATCCCCAGGGAGGACAGTTTATCTGTCTTTATGTGCTGCGGCCAGACCGGGCAGGGTGTCGAGATCGCCCTAGCGACGGCCGGGGTGTGAGTCACCGCACCCACAATGCACCTGTGCGGCACGGCGCTTTCCCCCGCAGACGTGCGCTGGTACTCTGAAACGGGATTTTGATATTTCAGCAGGGTTGAAATTACCTTTGCACAGCACATGATGTTAGCACAACAGCGCCGAGTTATCCGCAAACGGTATTAGCATATTTTATCAAGTGTTATTAATAGATGTTGATGTACTCGCAAAATATGGGCTGAAATTTTGGCCTTTTCTATTGCAATTAATGAAAAAATATTTAGTTGTTTTCTGCCAGCTGTTGTCTAATTTCACATTCTGTTAGCTCTAAATATGTATACACGTGATATATATATATATTTTTTACAGTCAACCCTGGCTTTGAAACATGTACCCAGACACCTGTAATATGGTTCCCGAGGTGTATTTATGAGCCAATACCTGGGAAACCTTGACCTTGCATTGCATGGAGATTATGAGCTGGCTGTGAGCCTGGCGAGGAATCACGCTGCCTCGTGAATTCAGTAATAGAGCAATGAAAGCATTCTGGAGACTCTGTCGGGGGTGATTCTGAATCAGAATGAGCCCTTGGGGAAAAGCCTGTGGTTCCATCAGATGCAGATTCCCTCTAATGTGTGTGGAAGGAGTTCAGGTGTTTTTGTGTTACGTTCTAATGCAAACTGCCTGGCGCAAATCCGTCTTTAAAAATCATCCACGTTTGTAGGCTTGGTATTCCCTGTATTTCCTGTATTTTGCATGTTTTTTTTGTTTTTTTTACATTTACTTCGCTTTTATTCCCCTAAGACTTTATATAATTAAGTAAAGGCCATGTCTCAGACGTGCTGACATTTGCAGAAAAATGCTGTGCAATAGCTTGCAAGAACATGAATTCTGAACTGTATTTAGAATGTCACAATACGATATAACAACTGAATAATGGTGTTGATTTGAAATCATTTATGGTAGTTAAATCATGAATATTCTGTTAAACTCTAGCATGGAGGACCTATCGTGATCTGTGTCCTTATAGAAATGTAGTTTTGGTTTTCTGTGGGAACTGCATTTTGCACAGTAGTTTTGGTTATGTGTGGGAATTTTTAGCAGGTTCCTTGTTGTGTGATAGGATGTGTTTTTTTGAGCAGGTTCCTGTTGTGATAGGATGTGATTTTTGAGCAGGTGCTTATTGTGTGATAGGATGTGCTTTTTGAACAGGTTTCGCTGTTCTCAACTAGACAGCCTAAAATATTTTCAGAAAAGAATAAATATTGTGCTTGTGTGTGTGTGTGTGTGTGTGTGCGTGCGTTTGCATGTGAACCAAGAAGGCACAGAGGCTCATTAAACAAGCATAATGTTAACCTAGCAACGACTTTGCATTGCAACTGAAGAAAGGCCCACTAGACTGAGAACCTATCTTTACAGAGTTAGAACTATAACATTATTCCACACACACACACACACACACAAACACACACACACACGCAGATCAGACTCAAAGCACATTTCAAACTGGCTGCAGAATTGTCTTGACACTTATTGTGATTGTCTGGCTCAGGGTAAGTGCCTCATCCTTCAACTTCTGAAAAAAGGGGGAAAATAAAATAATGAATAAATTAAGTTGTGAAGCCAGTGAGCAGACAGAACAGGCAGAAATGCCTCAGCCAATGAGCAGAGATAACAGACAGAAATGCCTCAGCCAATGACCAGACAGAACAGGCAGAAATGCCTCAGCCAATGAGCAGAGATAACAGACAGAAATGCCTCAGCCAGTGAGCAGACAGAACAGGCAGAAATGCCTCAGCCAGTGAGCAGAGATAACAGACAGAAATGCCTCAGCCAATGACCAGACAAAACAGGCAGAAATGTCTCAGCCAATGAGCAGAGAGAACAGGTAGAAATGCCTCAGCCAATGAGCAAAGAGAACAGGCAGAAATGCCTCAGCCAATGAGCAGAGAGAACAGGCAGAAATGCCTCAGCACAATTTTTATTAGTAACTGCCTTCTGTGTCAAAATGTGAGCCAAGATCTCAACAATATGATTGAAGCTTTTCAAGAATAGAATGTCCAGCTTTTCTAAAGACATACTGAAATTAGGGTAAACAGTCTCAACTATAGTGTGTAAAAGCTCGCTTCCTGGTAATGGCGGTGTTCCTCATGGGCTGGTCGGCTGGGGTGTATGGCCTGTTTCTGGGCAACAGAAGTCTTTACCGGTGACTTGCAAACTGCTACAGTTTATCTGGAGCTCATGCAAGGCAGTGACGAGACAGTCGCTGAAGATGAGCGTGCCTTTGGTTGGGCTTTTGAGGGTCATAGGCACTTATTTTGGGATTTCCAGGGGGCGGGGGAGAAGGGGTGCTGTCCTTTTATCACTGGCGGACGTCACGCTGTAGCGTCAGGCGCTATCTGCTACCAGGGCAACAAGGGGGGGGGGGGGGGTTTCCAGCCGCCGGAACACAGCGTTCCCGCGAATCACACGGAGGAGCGTGCGGCGGGGGGGGGGGGGCGGTGAGGGAGGGAGAGAGTGGGGGACAGGGGAGAGAGGAAGGAGGGAAAGAGAAAGAGAGAGTGGAAGAGGAGAGGGGAGAGAGGAAGGAAGGAAAGAGAAAGAGAGTGGAGGAGGAGAGCGGACAGAGTAAGGAGGGAAAGAAAGAAAGGAGGGAAAGAGAGTGGAGGAGGGGGGACAGGAAGGAGGGAAAGAGAGAAAGGTAGGAAAGAGTGGAGGAGAGGGGAGAGGAAGGAGGGAAAGAGAGTGGAGGAAAGGAGAGAGAGAAGAAGGACGGAAAGAGAGAAAGGAGGGAAAGAGAGAGTGGAGGAGAGGAGAGAGGAAGGCGGGAAAGAGAAAGTGGAGGAAAGGAGAGAGAGAAGAAGGGCAGAAAGAGAGGAAGGAGGGAAAGAGAAAGTGGAGGAGAGGAGAGAGAGGAAGAAGAGGGAGAGAGAAAGGAGGGAAAGAGAGTGGAGGAGAGGGGGGAGGAAAGAGGGAAGGAGAGTGGAGGAAAGGAGAGAGAGAAGAAGGACGGAAAGAGAGAAAGGAGGGAAAGAGAGAGTGGAGGAGAGGAGAGAGGAAGGCGGGAAAGAGAAAGTGGAGGAAAGGAGAGAGAGAAGAACGGCAGAAAGAGAGGGAGGAGGGAAAGAGAAAGTGGAGGAGAGGAGAGAGAGGAAGAAGAGGGAGAGAGAAAGGAGGGAAAGAGAGTGGAGGAGAGGGGGGAGAAAGGAAGTGGGAAAGCGCTCTGGGGGGGGCGAGAGAGTAGAACCGCTGTTGTTTTTCTTTTAGCGATACATTTCACATTCAGCACAGGTCCCCATTAGTTTTAAAATGGGGGGGGGGGGTCCCATTAGTTTTAAAATGAGAGGGGGTCCCTTTAGGCGAGCTTCTTCCTGCACTGCCCTGTGTCAATGAGGAAAAGGCATATTACGCCCTACTGCCGTACTCTTTTCAGCTCCTTGTCATCATGATTCATTGACTTATATGATCTAACTGCTTTTTTATACAAACCCGTGTTAGGATACGTTCAAAATCTTAGGCCTCAGCCTATAGGATTTTTTTCGTGTTTGCTTGGTCATTGAGTCATTGGTATTGCATGGCAGGCCTTCAAATATTATGACGTGGTCCGCTGCCAATTCTTTTAGCTTTTAACCTTGAAAAATATCAAACCAAGGCTGCAAGAGATTAATTCAGCATCCAAATGCTGTTTTTTCCCCCACAAAATGTCCTATTTATTGACAGTCCTCTGTTGATTTATTTTGGCCGGGCTTGCTTTGAGAAGGGATTAATGCACAGCTGCGCTGTGAGACTCCTGGGCCGTATGTGAAGCCTCAGCAGAACTACGGTCATAACTGACAGATAGCCGTCCTCCGCCATTATCTCATCCCTGCTTTGAGCTCTGGTTTCTATAAAGGACAGCTTTCTCCTGACGGTGATTTGATTTCCAGTACTTCCTTAGCACTCAGCGCATTAGTTCCTGTAAAGAACACCCCATAATTGAGTGCAAGTCTTTCCATTAATACCTGCCATGCACACCCAAATCTAAAAAGATTACTGTACCATACAACATTATTACCTCCAGCGCTGAAGTAGCACTTCAGTATTCATGTGGTACCTGTATGATTATCTGTTTGAGGAGTGAATCTTTCTTGCTTTTTCACCTTTGTGACCTGATTAATATGCCCACCAGTACCAAATTACTTTAAAAGCATTTAGCATGTGCAATTTTCCAGATCATTTTACAGAACTTTCGCATTTTTACAAAGTATTAATTTGTACTGAAGCGATTCAGGTGAAGTACCTTGCTTAAGGCTACAATGGCAGTGTCCTACCTGGGAAACGAACCCGCAACCTTTAAGCTTCAAACCCTGTTCCCTACCCACTGTACTACATGTCCGCCTGTTTACCAACTAATCAATAAACCAATCAACATCACAATCTCCCATACAAAGACCTCCCATCATATTCTCAGAAGGGCCATGTTCTGTGAAGGGGACTGTCTGAGTGTCTCCCCAGTGATAAAATGGCCGCTCCGCTGACCGTAAAACCATCGCTTCACCTCAGCTGCACCTCCCTCCAGCACCGGCTAGACGTCAGGCTGGCGCCACGGCGATGACACACACACACACACACACACACGCACACACAGTCTCACACACACACACCCGCACACACAGTCACACACACTCTCTCACACACACACACACACACACACACACACTCACACACTCACACTCATGCACTCTCTCTCACACACACACACACACACACACACACACACACACTCACTCACACACACAGTCACACACACACACTCACACACACTTACACACACGCACGTGCGCGCACACAAACACTCATACACACACACTCACTCACACACACACACACTCACAGACACACACTCACACTCACACATGCACACTCTCTCTCTCTCACACACTCACCAGGCGACTCTCAGGACCTCACTGATTGATGTCCTCAGCGTTTGCTAAATGGAGCTGTTTTGGGTTATTAGAGTGCTGGCAGAGGGGTTATGATCTGTGCACTCATTCCCTGGAACAGCTGGCCTACACCTCCTCCACACACAGCAGAGATCCTCAGTTTGCAGAGATGGCCTACACCTCCATCACACAAAGCAGAGATCCTCAGTTTGCAGAGATGGCCTACACCTCCATCACACAAAGCAGAGATCCTCTGTTTGCAGGAATGGTTCTCCAGGTCTCCTTCCTACCGAAGACCACATCAGGGGCAATAAGCAGTTACTGTGACAATGGATTGTGTAATGGGGTGGGAGCAGCATAAAGCTATCAATTTCCTGCCTCATAATTGTGCCCCCAGGACGATCTGGAGTAGCGGGTAGAACTTTATGTGGGAGCACGACTCCCTTAATGTCTGTTGTTTGTTCCATAATCAGTTCTGCACCACCACAGCTTGCAGAGAGATGACTCATCTTCAAACTAAATGGAACAGAGATTCACTTGTGCCAGAGCGTGCCATCGTTCATGGTCTGTTTCATACAGTACCATAAAGCACACAAATCCACCCAGCTCGTCTGCCCTAAAAAAAGCCCTTCAGCTCCTCTGCCTGTGAAAGCTTCCCAAATGAAGTGCCGATTAATAGAGTCACATGGTTCACTGAACATAGTTCATGAACAGTATATGGAGATTAACATTGACGTTTTTGTGGTTTCTGCTATTCTATCCCTGAATTTGACAGATACATTTGCAATCAAGGAATGTGGACGATAAAGCAAACTGATGGACAGAAGAAAGGAGAGAAAGACACAGAGAGACAGAGAGAGAGGGACAGACAAAGATAGACAGACACACAGAGAGAAAGGACACAATACCAGGCTTTTTGTGCACCAGAGAGCTGAGTGATCTGTGAGATTGCTCTTAGCCAGGGGGCTTGTGAAGCGGTGAGTGAATGAGTGTGTGCCTCTGAGTGGTGAGTGAATGAGTGTGTCTGTCTCTGAGTGGTGAGTGAATGAGTGTGTCTGTCTCTGAGCCGTGAGTGAATGAGTGTGTCTGTCTCTGAGCTGTGAGTGAATGAGTGTCTCTGTCTCTGAGCGGTGAGTGAATGAGTGTGTGCCTCTGAGTGGTGAGTGAATGAGTGTGTCTGTCTCTGAGCGGTGAGTGAATGAGTGTGTCTCTGAGCGGTGAGTGAATGAGTGTGTCTCTGAGTGGTGAGTGAATGAGTTTCTCTGTCTCTGAGCGGTAAGTGAATGAGTTTCTCTGTCTCTGAGCGGTAAGTGAATGAGTGTCTCTGTCTCTGAGTGGTGAGTGAATGAGTGTGTCTGTCTCTGAGCGGTGAGTGAATGAGTGTGTCTGTCTCTGAGTGGTGAGTGAATGAGTGTGTCTCTGTCTCTGAGCGGTGAGCGAATGAGTGTGTGCCTCTGAGCGGTGAGTGAATGAGTGTGTCTGTCTCTGAGCGGTGAGTGAATGAGTGTGTCTGCCTCTGAGTGGTGAGTGAATGAGTGTGTCTGTCTCTGAGTGGTGAGTGAATGAGTGTGTCTGTCTCTGAGCTGTGAGTGAATGAGTGTGTCTGTCTCTGAGCTGTGAGTGAATGAGTGCGTCTGTCTCTGAGCGGTGAGCGAATGAGTGTGTCTGTCTCTGAGCGGTGAGCGAATGAGTGTCTCTGTCTCTGAGCGGTGAGTGAATGAGTGTGTGCCTCAGAGTGGTGAGTGAATGAGTGTGTGCCTCTGAGTGGTGAGTGAATGAGTGTGTCTGTCTCTGAGCGGTAAGTGAATGAGTGTCTCTGTCTCTGAGTGGTGAGTGAATGAGTGTGTGCCTCTGAGTGGTGAGTGAATGAGTGTGTCTGTCTCTGAGCGGTGAGTGAATGAGTGTGTCTGTCTCTGAGCTGTGAGTGAATGAGTGTGTCTCTGTCTCTGAGCGGTGAGCGAATGAGTGTGTGCCTCTGAGTGGTGAGTGAATGAGTGTGTCTGTCTCTGAGCGGTGAGTGAATGAGTGTGTCTGTCTCTGAGCGGTGAGTGAATGAGTGTGTCTGTCTCTGAGTGGTGAGTGAATGAGTGTGTCTGTCTCTGAGCTGTGAGTAAATGAGTGTGTGCCTCTGAGCTGTGAGTGAATGAGTGCGTCTGTCTCTGAGTGGTGAGCGAATGAGTGTGTCTGTCTCTGAGCGGTGAGCGAATGAGTGTGTCTGTCTCTGAGCGGTGAGCGAATGAGTGTCTCTGTCTCTGAGTGGTGAGTGAATGAGTGTGTCTGTCTCTGAGCGGTGAGTGAATGAGTGTGTCTGTCTCTGAGCGGTGAGTGAATGAGTGTGTGCCTCTGAGTGGTGAGTGAATGAGTGTGTCTGTCTCTGAGCGGTGAGTGAATGAGTGTGTGCCTCTGAGTGGTGAGTGAATGAGTGTGTCTGTCTCTGAGCGGTGAGCAAATGAGTGTGTGCCTCTGAGTGGTGAGTGAATGAGTGTCTCTGTCTCTGAGCGGTGAGTGAATGAGTGTGTCTGTCTCTGAGTGGTGAGTGAATGAGTGTGTCTGTCTCTGAGCGGTGAGTGAATGAGTGTGTGCCTCTGAGTGGTGAGTGAATGAGTGTGTCTGTCTCTGAGCGGTGAGTGAATGAGTGTGTCTGTCTCTGAGTGGTGAGTGAATGAGTGTGTCTGTCTCTGAGCGGTGAGTGGATGAGTGTGTCTCTGAGTGGTGAGTGAATGAGTGTGTCTGTCTCTGAGCGGTGAGTGGATGAGTGCGTCTCTGTGAGCAGGTGAACGGGATAAGGTTGGGTCTATTTGTATGAACGGGATGGCAATAGGCTGTGTGATGGAGGTAGTGATAATGTGATAAAGCCTCCATTCTGGCTCTCCACTGCTGTAATGTGCCTCAAACCTGGTAGAGAGGGTTGCTCACTGTCTTCCCCCACCCCCTTGTGTGTGGAAACAGACTGGGCTGAGGGTGGGGGATGGCTCTCCAACTGAGCTGCATCTCTGTCTGAAACAGAATGGAAAAAGAGGAACACACCTGCTTCAGTTCTGTTTAGGTAGTTCTGCAACTGTCAAAATGATGTCCTGAAACACAGACTCCTCGTTTTTATTAGCATAATAATTAGGATACTTCATTTACAGAATAATATGGAAGAGAAAATGACATTTCTTGTGTTCTTCAGAAAATTTTTACTTACCTATTTTTTTTTTACCTATACCTGATTGAGTAAACCAGGGGTGGCTAACCATGGTCCTGGAGAGCTGCAGGGTCTGCTGGTCCTGCCTCTAGCCCAGTACTTTGAGAGTTAAAGCAGCTGAACACAGTTCCCCTCACCTAGTTGCATGGATTCTGTTTGGCTGCTGACTTGAAGATAAGAGAAAATATGGGGAGGAGTAGGCATGGGAACCACCTCACTTTGATATTCAGATGATCCAATCAAGAGAGGCAGAACACGGAAGCAGCGCTCCGTTCTCGTTATGAACAGGCCTACATTACTGGTTCTGCTGTCTGGCTTTAATACATTACAAAGCGTTTGGGTAATGCATCGGCTGTAGGGGCTCAGATGTGCTTGATAAAGCACGAGAACAGACAGCGAACGAGGGGCCGGTAATTGGGGGGGGATTGTGCGCGTGGCAGGTGATGAAAATGAATGAGTATCCCCCAGTCCGCTGTGCGGGAGATCCGTTCTTCGTTCTGCCTCGGTAAGCAGAACTAGAAGCACCGCGTAAACAATTTCTGTAATGAGTCACATTTGGGCGTTGAAAAATGTGGATGGGTTCCACGAAATGACAATAAGCACGTGCCCACAAATCCATTCGAGAATGTATATTGGTAAATTTCATTTTGATTTTGTCAGTATACTGATATAGCCTACCCTGGCTATAGAATTGTGATAAAGTATTGTGATATGGCCTACCTGGCTATAGTTTACTGATAAAGTATTGTGATATAGCCTATACTGGAATTGCAAAGGACGGCCTGGCTGAGATAGCCAATGTTTTTGTTGTCCCTGGGTGTTTCTGCTAGCCCATTCGTTAAGGATAATCATAATGTAACTGTTGTCTTCGATAGCCTACAGTTATATTGCGGCGTTTCGCCTCTGTGTTCTTCCGTAGGATTGTTAAAACTGTGTCGTTGTTTTGTTTTCGCTGCCCACTCCTGGTGGAAGCAAACATTGTTGACAAAGATGCAGCAGGATGGCGGGGAAGCGGAGACGGCTGTACGGGAAGAGAGGAGAATTAAAGGGGGCTCATCCGTGTGAAAGGCTAGTTACTGCTTATCACAACTGCAACACTGACTCCAGGCATCTTTGACGTCACGGGCATCGATTATGAATATATAATGGCTTCGGGTGAAGGGGCTCCTCCGCTGAAGCTGCAATCAGCGTCTGTTAGCTCTGCGAGGAAGAGCGGAACGAGAGGAACGAGGGAAAAAAAATAAAAGCACGGGAAAAGCCAACCTGCATCCATCCTCCAGCTATCGGGGGCTGACTCACTCCCCCTCTCTGTGAAGAAGACAAGGCAAAGCTGTGAAAACACTCTCTCGCTCTCTCTCTCTTTCTCTCGATGTGCCGCCTGCTATTGTGGTGAAACGTTTCTCTTCGCTGATTTGCCCCCCGCTTCTTAGAGGATCGGGGATTTATAATTTTCTCTGCCGGTGTCGGCACTGAGGCTTTTCTGGGGATTGTCCAGGTCCGAGTGCATTTCGAGGAGTGATGCTGGAGGCTGGACGCGATATCACCTGCCGAAGCCCGTTTTCTTTCTCCGCCAGAAGGGAAAGTGGAAACAGACTTCGCACTGTAGCGGGCTGATACGCGTTCCCATTCTAATACAAGCAAAGCACACGAATTTTAACGCTGTTTTCACGTCATTCCATTCTGGATTATTATTTGGCCAAGAGAGCCAAATAAATTCGGAAGCGCATTTTTGTATATTTAGTATTATTTTTTGGTACTTCTTTGTCTTTTTAAACTGGGAAGATATTCGTTTTGAGAAATCGCGTTCTTTTGTTTCGCGTCACTCTACAAGTGGAGAAAGATTGTAATCATGTTGTTGCGAGAGAGAACCAGCAGCCAGCAGGTGTGAGAGTCGCTCCCCGACTTGTAAACAACGCATCGCCAAACCAGGAGCAGTCACAACCATGAAGAAAATCTGGTCAAAGAAGAGATTCCAGGTAAGTGTGTTTGCTTGTTTTTTTCTTCTTCTGTGCGCTCATACTGATGATGGAATGGATCGCTGCTTTTTAAATAAATATGGTACCCAATGCTGTCATTATATATACACGCGCGCGCGCACACTGTCCTGGTTTTTATGTTAAGTGTATAGGCTATGGTTCAAATGGTTCATATAAACTAGGTGGTCGATGCTGAACAAATGTACTGACTCCATATATGCTGAATTTACCGAAGTGCCCCACCCCTGGTCAGTACAATTCACGCGCTAATTTTCTATTTGGCTTCTCTGGAAAACTCTGTGTTGTGTAGTGCGCTGTTGAACCCGTGAATACAACAGCTCTCTTTCCCTAAGGCTACGGACACCGTGTTCAGAACAATCGTTTCTTGAGTGGTCAGTGCTACAAATATCGGTTTTTCTAGACCAAGGTAAGACTGGAAGTATACAAAAATCAGCAATGTGGTTTACTGTCCAAACCTGACAACCAATTTTTATTATGGAAACAGACCTATCATTTCCCTCCTGATAAGCTCCAGAGGATAAAAAAATAAAAATGTTAACTGACATTTGTGTATATATATTTAGAAAACTTACTGAATGGCTTTTACTCACAGAGCATTTGTGTGCATATTATGGAATAATTTCATTATGGATCAAGAAGGTCTGCGTGGAAAAAGGTTCTGAGCTGCTTGGCAGGGCTCGTGTTTCTCACAGCAAAATGCCTCTCAAAAAGTTCAAAGGAATCTCACAAAAAAACACTGAAAGAATGAGAAATAAAATACAATATATTACAGAGTCTTAGCATGCAGATTTTTGTTTTTAATTATTTAAAACAAGGACAACAGTAAATATCCCTGCAAAAACAGCTAATTTGTTCATTTTCTCCTATGGCACTCCCATAACCCTTTGTTCTTTTATGGAAAGATCTGGAAAATAATCCACATTGCTAACTGTTGTAGGAAATCCTCTGAGCAGGGCAATTCTCGTTATTATAAATCTAAATGGGCTACAGAAGACTGCACGACTCCTGTACGGTCTCTTTAAAGACACGATTCTGCCGAAAGGAAACTTCACTGTTTCAAGCTCTGCTCTTTGTGTTGGCAGTAAATGTAGAATACCCGTATAATATACATTACATACTCTTATAATGGATGCCATGCTGTTCAGGGGCCAATTTCAAAGAAATGTATGAAGGCTGCAGATTTTAAAAAAATAAAATATGTGTGTGCGTGTATGTGTATACATGTTTGTGTGTTTGTGTGTGTCTGTGTGTGTTTTCTCCTCTAAGAATCAGGGGAAAATCAGCAAAGACAAATGTTTTTACACAATAGCAGGCAGCGGAGAGGGGCGGGGGGGGGAGAAGGAGTGAGGTGGTGGGCGGGGGGTGGTTGTGAAAGAAACATAGATAATTGGACCTCCGTCTACAAAAACAGATCGACTGTTATAAAGGGCACAGACCCAGACAGATGTATCACTGAACCGAATGGACATAATTACACTTGAGAGAGAGAGAGAGGAACTGAATAGAAACTCAAGCCAGGTCATTTGTAGGGTAGATTATTTATTTACAATATGGCCCCAAAGGTTATTATTCCCTAAGTAGCCCATGTATGCAATGTACTGTGTAGCCTATACCATATGCAATATTAATCAAACCATCAGGGATCTGTATAAGCAGTTTCATAGAATCCAGTGCCAGTGTCGCTGACAGCAATGCTCAGTCATTTGGTCTTTCTTAGAGGTATTCAGGTGAATTCACATGGGTCTTGAATGATTGTCTGCCAGTGCGATTAGACGCGTAAAACATCTTTAAAAAAAGTCTGTAATCGCCACACGTGACGTAAGTGAACGCGGCATCACATGGCGAAATCACTGGCTATCAGTCAGTTTTAATCTAAGCGGATATCACTGTTTTAAAAAGACATTTGGAAAGGAGCTTGATTTACTATCTCCCGGCCGGAAAACTTCTGGAGTGAATATGATTCACTCCTTTATTTATTTATTGCAACTTTTTCTGTTCGAAATAAGCGGTTGATTGTAACGAATGGAAATACCCAGAGGCAGTGAGATAAGGAGGAGCTGCACAGAGAGAAAGATAGCGGGATTTCCATTTCCGCCGTGTCAGACAGACCACCAAGATCGCTTTATCAGGCAGATTCGCAAAAAAAGTAATAGACAGGTGTCCGTGCACCGGCACCGATTTGTCACCGATTGAGCCCCGTCCTCAGACATTTGATTTATTAGGGTACAAAACTGACTTTTTGTCATTGTTCACATTGACAGATTATTCCACAAATTTCCGGGGCTTTTCTTTGTTTTGTTTTTTATGGCAGCCAGTTGAGAGACCCGTCTGTCTAAAAGACATTGCATTTAACAAGAGGAGCGGCGTCGCTCTGTGATAATGACCTCACCAGAAGCCCATTATTGTTTTTACCAGAAGAATAATTTCTCAGCCGCTAAATCTGGTGATTAGTGACACAATTATCATTACCGACGAGCGGCCTTCTGTATGATAGCATAATAAATAACCAACATCTATTTTTGCTCTTATTTACAAGTTTGCTATTAATATGCAGAATTTATGTCCAGTACCGTTAACATTCATACATATAACTAATATACGCTCGATCTCTGCTATGCCAAGGGCTTCGTTAGACGTTTAAAAATGCTAAATATTATAAGCAAAATAAAAACACGAATTGGCATCAGAGCAAATCAGTCTGCCTGCCTGCAACGCCCAAGTGCCCTTGTGAAATTAGTTTAGTGCATCATATCCAAACTCTTATTTTGTCCCTGCTCAGAAATGAGGACACGATGTGCTGTAACTATAAAATATCTAATCCGTACAGTATTTTTCCTTTTTATTCCGCGCCCGTAGTGTTTTCCAGCGCCCTGATCACCGTAGTACAGACGGTTGACTTCAGATCCTTCTGTTCGGAGAGGACGACAGGGACCAGGACGGATTTGGCACGCTGTTTGGAGCCGGCGTCATTTTGGAAAATGTAACTGGACCCAACCGGCTCATCGTAGGAGGCATGCGCTGCTCCAAATGGAGCGCGCGCTTCATCCCTGCGCCGTCTTAAATTGCAGCGGTGTGAAACGCAGAATCATTTCAGACAGGCCAAAATCTCCCGACTGGACTCACTGCTTCTTCTTATTTTTGATGGTGTCCATACATATCTCTACACATAAACAAGATGCTATATGTAAGAACATACATCTTTTTCTTTTAGAAATGAAAAATCATAATGATACAATCTGTCTATCATTAAGCTCACTTCTTAATATTATGCTAGATACGTACAGCAAACTGCACAACAGTATGGCCTTAGTGACAGTATTCAGTATAAGCAATATTAAAGTAGTTAGTCTGACCACAATTTATCAACTGTTTGGCCAAGAGAATGTGTTTAGTCCTCTCCTTTCTGCCTTCCTCATTGCACATACAATCAAAAATGTCTATAATTTTAATTTGAAAAGTGGTAAAACAATGCGAGCTATGTGCAAGTAGGTGTTGGCTGGCCTTAGCCATGCAAATGGGGCAGAAGGTAGGCTATATTATTAAAAAAATTGTTAGTAATCGTAAGTGTCAGTTGTTGTTGTTTTTCCGGTAATGGTTCCACGTGCAGGTGATGGAGCATCTTAAGAAGCGTCACGTCCGCGCACGCCCTGGCCTGAAGCAGAGAATGGCGGGTTCGGGTTTAGGGGGCCGTAAAGGCAGGCCATGAGTGAACGCATTAGCAGTAACGGCACCGTGCCAGATGTGCTGATTCAGCGGGGGGGGGGGGGGGGTAACTGGTTACATGGCGTCACACTCCTTTTCCCCTCAGTCCTGTCTCCTTTCTTTTCCATCCTCCTCTCTCTCTCTCTCTCCAGCAGAGGGGAGGCTGGGATTGGACTTTTTCCTCTCTCTCTCTTTCTCTCTCTCTCTCTCTCTCCAGCAGAGGGGAGACTGGGACAATTTTCCCTGCTGATGTCACACATTGATAATTGTGTTAGGCACCGGGCTCCATGGGAGTGAGGTGGAGATCATTCCCAGTGCAGCAGCCATTTGGGTTTCTCCCCGTGGGTAATGGATTAGGGGAGGGGGGGACAGAGAGAACACACTTTCCTCTCCCCCCAAGCAAACATCTTCCTGCCCGTTCTATCTGCGGGAGATAAGTAGTGGGTAGGCACCGATGTGGGCGAATGGAAGGACCCCTCAGAAAAAAAAATCACCCAACGTGTGAAGAGTACACATGTGAACTCTAAAAACAATCCCACGAATAAGATGAGAGCAGAAAAGTCAAGTTATGTGATTTCAAGTCACCTGTTGTGTTTTCACACGTGAAAATTGTAGTTCAGACATGAAATTTTCATTCACATGTGAAAATGTCCAGTTCACATGTGACATTGTGATTTTCACACGTGAAAACGCTGATTTCACTTGTGATTTTTTCGTAAGGGGCGAGCGAACAGACGGGCAGGCACGGGGGTGGCCACAGAGCCTCACAGGCCTGGCCAAAGAGCCACTGCTGACACACACACACACACATGCACGTGCACGCGTACACACGCACGTGCACACACGCACGTGCACACAGATGCACGTGCACACACACACATACACTGAGTTTGGTACTGATGGCTGATTGACATCACACGTCACGTCTGACACACACACACACACACACACACTGAGTCTGGTATTAACAGCTGAGTGTGTTATTGCGCGTCGCATCTGACGCACACACACATGCACTGAGTCTGGTATTAACGGCTGAGTGTGTTATTGATGTACTATTGCGCATCGCGTCTCAACAGAATCTCAGTCGGAACGAAAGGGGCTTCAGAGCTACCTATCGGACTCCCCTACCAGAGTCTTTAGGTGGTACAAAGTGAACCGTCCAGTGTTAATTCAACTCCACCAGAGTACATATGGTCCTACTCTGAACCAGATCATGGTATCTTACATACGTAAGTGTTGATTTAACACTGGACATTTTATTGTGTAGGGCTCCAAACTGGCCCAGTTTCACACAGATCTCTTTCATTTCCACCTTAAACAGCAGTGCTGTCTGAATACATCCTACAGATGCTAGCACCATACACGAGGTTTATACACATATTTACAAGATATTTGCAAATTGTATTGGCAGGCAGGGAAGAGGTGAATCTAGTAATTGCTGATTACTTTGGCATCGAGACTCATAATGCTTGTAAGCAAAGCAGCCCTTAGCCTTGCTGATGCCCGTACTGTAAACTGCATCAGAGTTTAGAGGATGGGAATGATTAACTGCAAAAGCCACTGCACACCTCTGTTCTCTCATGATGCCCCCTACATTATGAAATATAAGAATATTATAATGTCAAATATGTGACTGTATAATACAATGACTGTATGTGTGACTGTGATGCTGTAAGCACGAGTGTTGGTATGCACTGGGTCTTAACTGCACAGAAATGAAAAGACAAACCATGCCTTGCGCCAGATTTTCGCCATCTGTTTTATATGAGCGGCAGGTTCTTATTGATGTGCCCCTTGCCAGTCGTAAGAACGTTTCACTAACACTGCTTGTTCTTCTCGTTGCAGAAAACAGGACACTCCAGTCGAACCTTCGGCCGGTTCACCCATGGTGTGTTTGGGTTTATAGATAACAGGTTACTAGCAAGCAAACTTTACGTTGAGTATTTGTGAGCCGGTGGAGTTCTTGGGTTTTGCCTAAGTTTGAAGATGCATAGTTATGTCTCAGCCCGCGTCATACGAAAGATCTGTAATATTTCTGTGGGTTTGAATTTGTGGGAAAGTTCCAGAGTGTTAGAGCTGTATCGGGAGACTGGGTGACCCAGTATTCTGAAAGGTTGTGGATGGATGGCATCCCAACCACCTTCCATCCAAATGCAGTCATCCTCATACATCAACATTTTCACAGGTTTTGCGAGCTTTTAGGGTTCAGCAGCCTTTGATGATAACATTAAAATCTGAGCACTATACGATTCAAATTTTTTTTTTAAAAAGCATCTCGTTTACAGACGGTCCCTTAGCATGTGCTCTGTGTGTGATTCCTGGTGCAGTCTGGTAGACGGTCCCTTAGCATGTGCTCTGTGTGTGGTTCCTGGTGCAGTCTGGTAGACGGTCCCTTAGCATGTGCTCTGTGTGTGGTTCCTGGTGTAGTCTGGTAGACGGTCCCTTAGCATGTGCTCTGTGTGTGGTTCCTGGTGCAGTCTGGTAGACGGTCCCTTAGCATGTGCTCTGTGTGTGGTTCCTGGTGCAGTCTGGTAGACAGTCCCTTAGCATGTGTTCTGTGTGTGGTTCCTGGTGCAGTCTGGTGTCTGTGCTGATCCACATCAGCTCCCAGTGACAGCCAGTTCAGCACGGGACTCCCTCCTTCGACGGAGCACACCAGGCGAGCCGTGATTGGTGTGACTGGGGCAGCCCAGCGCCACGGCGACCACGATCGGCTGCTGTGATTGGAGCAGCCGGGTCATGCTCTCAGCGTAGGGACAAGCGTTTTCCTTCGGCTAGCACAAACATCTGGCTTTCCAGAAGCCGTCTGTCCTCCTGGATTAATGAGATTATTCATTCTCCCTGCTCCGGGGCGCATGTTTAAATTGGGTTTGGTTAGGGATTTAGGTGATTTTCCCGGTCATTGTCAGCGTAGATCTCTTGGATGGTCGTCCTTAATCAGTATCTCCACAAATTCCTCACACAGGTGGTAGAGACTTGAGCTAAAGAACACACAGCTACAATGTTTCCACTGAGGCATCTTGAAACTTAAAAAATCACCAAAAACTCCATTTTTCTTTTCTGTCAAAAGTGGTATTCTTGTGTTTGTTTTCATTTGTGAATCATAATAAATCCTGTTTCTACTTTTTTGTAGCTTTTGTGTTTATAATTGAGTGAAATTCACCATGCTGTGTGTCTTTAAAACAGTAGAATTTTTTGTGCGTGTTTGTGATTGAAAGACTTTTGTTTTAATTAAGATTTAAGCTTAGCAGTCTATAGCTTTTAATGAAAAGAAAAACAGTGCTCACAACATTTCTGTTGGAGTGGTGGGAGTGGGGGTGGGAGTTGGATGGTGAATTTATGATGATATGTGTGTTAGTGAATTTTTCAAGAGATTTTCTGGTGAAGTTTTTTTTCTTTTTCTGGTAAATCTCAGTTGCTTAGCAGTGTCAATGCCCAACTGTAAAATTCTGTTTTTCATACAAAATATTATATTCTGTTAAGCACATCTGAGCATTTAGTGTTCTGAACTGCATTACAGTCAAATGTTCGCCATCAATTTTTAACTGAATATAAATTTAAGAATCTATCAGTATTTTAGTCAGCAGCCTGTCACAACATTACATTAATATGGAAGCTGAAGGTGGTGTGACACTCTGAAACCGAATGTGTCGGTTTGGGACCTCAGGGTACCTGCTGTGAGGTGCGGAGTTCCCAGCTCCGCTCCAGAGTGCTGACATGCCTCAAGGGGCCATTTTGATCTTAGCAGAAAGCTCATCTCATGGCCTTATTCTTTATTTTTCATAATTCTGTATCTTTAGTATATTGCTATCTATGACAATATTTTTCTGATTTGTTCATCGCAGAGGATGAACAGAAGCAAACGGGAAATCATTCATAATTTGGAACCGTTTAAAATTAATGTTATTCATATCCTTGTATACAGATTGTGTATAATTGATATGATTGAAAACTGCATTTGATCTTTAAGATGCTACTGGATTACAAATGTGTCTACTGCATGATTTTGTAAATGAAACATTTCACGTACTGTGATAAAGATGAACTTCAAATAGTTTGGGCAATAATGACACAGGGGTTAAAAGGTAACCATATAATCTGAAGAGGGCTTATTCTAATCTCAAATGGGTATTTTGGGACACTTCAAATTGAACAAACAAACAAACAAAAAAATAGATCTGCAAATCCAGGTAGAATAATAACACTGGAACAATAACTACCTGCAGGACTGGTTCAGGTTGTGTGACAACTGGCAGCTCAGACATCTGAAGAAAAATCAGAATTTTTATCATCAGGAAAAGATCATTTAAAAAGTATGTGATAGCCCAAATACATTTGGGTACAAACTGGAATTAGGAATGAGGACACTGGTGAACATCTTACCCATTAGTTCAGCTGTGTCTTGGTGATGGTTGGGGTTGGCTGACTGATTGCTGGTGAGAGTAAGGTGAGTGTTTGGTTTCTATAGTAACGGTGTTCTCTTGTCTGCTTCCTCTTGCTGCCACTATGGAAGAGAAGTTTTCCGCTCATGCAGAAAGCAAAGTTATGGTAATGACATCACTTCCTGTCCGTGGTCCTCCATTCTCCCCTTCTTTAATTTTTTCTCCAAACCATACTATTCTGTTCTTAATGTGTTTAAACCCTTTTCTGTCTGTGCCGCCAACACTTATGTCATCTGAAATGCAATGTTTACTTGATGTGCTTTAAATGTTAGCTTGCCTTTGAATAGCCACCTCTCATGATCTGTCAAAAAGTAGTTTCTGTTGATAGCCAAGGACGTAAGGCCGTGTTTTCATTACACACTCAGTTTGTGTGTACTTAGTACAGTTTGTGTGTACTCAGTACCTGCCGTGCTTGGGTCTGGGTTCCCTCAGTAGGCCGCTGCCAGGTTTATGACAGGCTTCGGCGACGGTTCTCTCGCTCTGGCTCTCTGGGCTCTGAGGCTCGTCCTCGGTCCTGCTCCTCGTCAGCGCTCGTCCACCGAGCAGAAGTGAAGGGCCATTTGTCAGTGCTCCTCCTCGGCGTTTAGCCCGTCCCCATCTCCTCTTCCTCCCCGCAGACTCAGAGAACACGGAGGACGAAGCGGCGGAACCCCAGATACCCATGCAGAACAAAGAGGGGCCTGCGGGGCTTCAGGATCGAGCTGCCCACCGAGTGCCTGCAGGTAAATCGCTAAAGCTCCGCACCTGAGCTTTCTACGATAACACTGAATGTGTAAGTCCTCTTTTAGATTTTGTTTTTATTGTTTTTATTAGTGGTGATATTATTAGATGTAGTATTAGACATAGAAGTAGTAGTAGCCAGAGAAGTAGTAGTATTAGTGGTGGTTTTGTTCGTAGTTGTAGTTATGGTGGTGGAAGCAGTAGTAATGATTTCAGCCATTAATGATTTCCCCATGTTCCTGAAAAAAACATCTGTAGTCACAAGCAAGGTAGAGTAGATTCAGTACAGGATAAAGGAAATGCCTGCAAGAGATTTTAAAAGGCGACAAGTCAAAAGGTGCTATTATTAACTATTAGCTGAAATGTTTTTCTTGAACTATTTGAATGGTAAGAGAGAAAGATCTTTTTCAAACAGATTCCTGATTTGTCTCATAAATTGTACTTATTGTTTTTATTACTGCTGGAAATAGCTGGTGGGTGTTTCTTGTAGCAGCAAGATTTAGCTGATGGCTCTGTTACATAGTCTGTTCAACTGGTATTGCTCTGCTGGCTCTGCTTCGTTTTACTGGGTCACAGTCCACCTTTACTAAGTCACAGTGCAGCATGGCTTTACTGAGTCACAGTCCACCTTTACTAAGTCACAGTGCAGCATGGCTTTACTGAGTCAGAGTGCAGCTTTACCGAGTCAGAGTGCAGCTTTACTGAGTCACATCACAGCTTTACTGAGTCAGAGAGCAGCTTTACTGAGTCACATCACAGCTTTACTGAGTCACATCACAGCTTTACTGAGTCAGAGTGCAGCTTTACTGAGGCAGAGTGCAGCTTTACTGAGTCACATCACAGCTTTACTGAGTCAGAGTGCAGCTTTACTGAGGCAGAGTGCAGCTTTACTGAGCCACATCACAGCTTTACTGAGCCACAGAGCAGCTTTACTGAGTCACATCACAGCTTTACTGAGCCACAGAGCAGCTTTACTGACCCACATCACAGCTTTACTGAGCCACAGAGCAGCTTTACTGAGTCGGAGTGCAGCTTTACTGATTCACAGAGCAGCCTTACAGAGTAATAGAGCAGCTTTACTGAGTCACAGAGCAGCTTTACTGAGTCACAGAGCAGCTTTACTGAGTCACAGAGCAGCTTTACTGAGCCACAGAGCAGCTTTACTGAGTCGGAGTGCAGCTTTCATGAGTCAGAGTGCAACTTTACTGAGTCACAGAGCAGCTTTACTGATTCACAGAGCAGCTTTACAAGTCACAAAGCAGCTTTACTTAGTCACAGAGCAGCTTTACTGAGTCGGAGTGCAGCTTTACTGATTCACAGAGCAGCCTTACAGAGTAATAGAGCAGCTTTACTGAGTCACAGAGCAGCTTTACTGAGTCACAGTGCAGATTTACTGAGTCACAGAGCAGCTTTACTGAGTCAGAGTGCAACTTTACTGAGTCACAGAGCAGCTTTCATGAGTCAGAGTGCAACTTTACTGAGTCACAGAGCAGCTTTACTGATTCACAGAGCAGCTTTACAAGTCACAAAGCAGCTTTACTTAGTCACAGAGCAGCTTTACTG
This sequence comes from Anguilla anguilla, assembly GCF_013347855.1. Taxonomy (NCBI): domain Eukaryota; kingdom Metazoa; phylum Chordata; class Actinopteri; order Anguilliformes; family Anguillidae; genus Anguilla; species Anguilla anguilla. The sequence goes on along the minus strand of NC_049215.1, from coordinate 2,433,227 downwards.
TGTCACATCACAGCTTTACTGAGCCACAGAGCAGCTTTACTGAGTCGGAGTGCAGCTTTACTGAGTCACAGAGCAGCCTTACAGAGTAATAGAGCAGCTTTACTGAGTCACAGAGCAGCTTTACTGAGTCACAGTGCAGCTTTACTGAGTCACAGAGCAGCTTTACTGAGTCACAGAGCAGCTTTACTTAGTCACAGAGCAGCTTTACTGAGTCACATCACAGCTTTACTGAGCCACAGAGCAGCTTTACTGAGTCAGAGTGCAGCTTTACTGAGTCACAGAGCAGCCTTACAGAGTAATAGAGCAGCTTTACTGAGTCACAGAGCAGCTTTACTGAGTCAGAGTGCAACTTTACTGAGTCACAGAGCAGCTTTACTGAGTCACATCACAGCTTTACTGAGTCACAGAGCAGCTTTACTGAGTCGGAGTGCAGCTTTACTGAGTCACAGAGCAGCCTTACAGAGTAATAGAGCAGCTTTACTGAGTCACAGAGCAGCTTTACTGAGTCACAGTGCAGATTTACTGAGTCACAGAGCAGCTTTACTGAGTCAGAGTGCAGCTTTACTGAGTCACAGAGCAGCTTTCATGAGTCAGAGTGCAACTTTACTGAGTCACAGAGCAGCTTTACTGATTCACAGAGCAGCTTTACAAGTCACAAAGCAGCTTTACTTAGTCACAGAGCAGCTTTACTGTGTCAGAGTGCAGCTTTACTGAGTCACAGAGCAGCTTTACTGTGTCAGAGTGCAGCTTTACTGAGTCACAGAGCAGCTTTACTGTGTCAGAGTGCAGCTTTACTGAGTCACAGAGCAGCTTTACTGAGTCACAGTGCAGATTTACTGAGTCACAGAGCAGCTTTACTGAGTCAGAGTGCAACTTTACTGAGTCACAGAGCAGCTTTACTGAATCACAGAGCAGATTTACTGAGTCACAGAGCAGCTTTACTGAGTCAGAGTGCAACTTTACTGAGTCACAGAGCAGCTTTCATGAGTCAGAGTGCAACTTTACTGAGTCACAGAGCAGCTTTACTGATTCACAGAGCAGCTTTACAAGTCACAAAGCAGCTTTACTTAGTCACAGAGCAGCTTTACTGTGTCACATCACAGCTTTACTGAGCCACAGAGCAGCTTTACTGAGTCGGAGTGCAGCTTTACTGAGTCACAGAGCAGCCTTACAGAGTAATAGAGCAGCTTTACTGAGTCACAGAGCAGCTTTACTGAGTCACAGTGCAGCTTTACTGAGTCACAGAGCAGCTTTACTTAGTCACAGAGCAGCTTTACTGAGTCACATCACAGCTTTACTGAGCCACAGAGCAGCTTTACTGAGTCGGAGTGCAGCTTTACTGAGTCACAGAGCAGCCTTACAGAGTAATAGAGCAGCTTTACTGAGTCACAGAGCAGCTTTACTGAGTCAGAGTGCAACTTTACTGAGTCACAGAGCAGCTTTACTGAGTCACATCACAGCTTTACTGATTCACAGAGCAGCCTTACAGAGTAATAGAGCAGCTTTACTGAGTCACAGAGCAGCTTTACTGAGTCACAGTGCAGATTTACTGAGTCACAGAGCAGCTTTACTGAGTCAGAGTGCAACTTTACTGAGTCACAGAGCAGCTTTCATGAGTCAGAGTGCAACTTTACTGAGTCACAGAGCAGCTTTACTGATTCACAGAGCAGCTTTACAAGTCACAAAGCAGCTTTACTTAGTCACAGAGCAGCTTTACTGTGTCACATCACAGCTTTACTGAGCCACAGAGGAGCTTTACTGAGTCGGAGTGCAGCTTTACTGAGTCACAGAGCAGCCTTACAGAGTAATAGAGCAGCTTTACTGAGTCACAGAGCAGCTTTACTGAGTCACAGTGCAGCTTTACTGAGTCACAGAGCAGCTTTACTGAGTCACAGAGCAGCTTTACTTAGTCACAGAGCAGCTTTACTGAGTCACATCACAGCTTTACTGAGCCACAGAGCAGCTTTACTGAGTCAGAGTGCAGCTTTACTGAGTCACAGAGCAGCCTTACAGAGTAATAGAGCAGCTTTACTGAGTCACAGAGCAGCTTTACTGAGTCAGAGTGCAACTTTACTGAGTCACAGAGCAGCTTTACTGAGTCACATCACAGCTTTACTGAGTCACAGAGCAGCTTTACTGAGTCGGAGTGCAGCTTTACTGAGTCACAGAGCAGCCTTACAGAGTAATAGAGCAGCTTTACTGAGTCACAGAGCAGCTTTACTGAGTCACAGTGCAGATTTACTGAGTCACAGAGCAGCTTTACTGAGTCAGAGTGCAGCTTTACTGAGTCACAGAGCAGCTTTCATGAGTCAGAGTGCAACTTTACTGAGTCACAGAGCAGCTTTACTGATTCACAGAGCAGCTTTACAAGTCACAAAGCAGCTTTACTTAGTCACAGAGCAGCTTTACTGTGTCAGAGTGCAGCTTTACTGAGTCACAGAGCAGCTTTACTGTGTCAGAGTGCAGCTTTACTGAGTCACAGAGCAGCTTTACTGTGTCAGAGTGCAGCTTTACTGAGTCACAGAGCAGCTTTACTGAGTCACAGTGCAGATTTACTGAGTCACAGAGCAGCTTTACTGAGTCAGAGTGCAACTTTACTGAGTCACAGAGCAGCTTTACTGAATCACAGAGCAGATTTACTGAGTCACAGAGCAGCTTTACTGAGTCAGAGTGCAACTTTACTGAGTCACAGAGCAGCTTTACTGAATCACAGAGCAGCTTTACAAGTCACAAAGCAGCTTTACTGAGTCACAGAGCAGCTTTACAAGTCACAAAGGAGCTTTACTGAGTCACAGAGCAGCTTTACTGAATCACAGAGCAGCTTTACAAGTCACAAAGGAGCTTTACAAGTCACAAAGGAGCTTTACTGAGTCACAGAGCAGCTTTACTGAGTCGCAGTGCAGCTTTACTGAGTCACAGAGCAGCTTTACTGAAGCGCAGAGCAGCTTTACTGAGTCACAGAGCAGCTTTACTGAAGCACAGAGCAGCTTTACAAGTCACAAAGCAGCTTTACTGAGTCAGAGTGCAGGTTTACTGAGTCACAGAGCAGCTTTACTGAGTCACAGCGCAGCTTTACTGAGTCACAGAGCAGCTTTACTGAGTCACAGAGCAGCTTTACTGAAGCACAGAGCAGCTTTACAAGTCACAAAGGAGCTTTACTGAGTCACAGAGCAACTTTACTGAGTCACAGTGCAGGTTTACTGAGTCACAGAGCAGCTTTACTGAGTCACAGAGCAGAGATACGCTGAGGTCAGGACAGAGAGATAACTTCAGCGAGCACAAACACCAGGCATACCAGCTGGATCATCTGCTGGTTTAAATAGCTGCAGCTGTCTGTTCTCAAAAGCGTGAAAACCCCAGGAAGCGCACAATAAAATACCATTCCACCATAACACAAATAATTTACATGTGGAAGATGAATTATGCTTTAGCAAAAATGTGAATATGGGGAAATGTGGGGGGAAGTCACCCATGCTAATGCACCAGTTAGATCTTGTGAGTTTATTTATTCCAGTACACATCTCGAGCCTCTGTGGTGGCATTGCAGCGTTTATATACAGCATCTCGCTGTTTCCCCCTCTTCCCTCTGGATACCGCCCCAGAACAGACTGTACATGGTCATTCTTACTTTCAACAGTCTACACGGCGAGAAATCCTAAATATGCACAGGAGCATTAACAAAGGAAAATTCACTGTCTGCGCTCAGTGACAGTTTACAGACCTGGCTAGTCCTTCTTTCTCATGTTCTGTTGATGCTCAGCTCGCTAGCTGACAATTTGGAGTGCTGAGTTTAGTTGTTTGGAGATAGTTTGAATGTTCGCTGAAGGTTTTAGTCTCTTAGTATGTGGACTTAGGTGTGCCATTTTTAGCTTAAAACTCTTTCGCATCAAATGACACGAAACATTCCAGTTTCTTTCCTGAAATTTTGATCATCTTTCAGACTAAAAACTAGAGCTGGCTAAGCACCAGGTGTTCACAGGGGCACACTTAAGCGACTGAAATCTCGCCATCTGTGGGCACTAAGCCAAAATATGAGTGAAATAGCATAACCAAGCTGATTTTACATTAACGGTGGACTCCACTGAAGCAAAGTGACTCCAGCAATGGGGTGTAAATATAATGTAGAGGCCTTTTAGACTCTGAACTTAATAGACAAACATGGCGGATGTCAAAGTTCAATCGATGAAACTCTCCATCACTCTGAAACTCAGCAGCAGCTGTTGTATCCTGGTGAATACTTTTCCACGTTCAAAGGCGAGGTGGAGGGATGGAGAAAGAATTGTTAAGTGCCCCTCGACTGGACAGCGCTACATTTATAGGTTGTGTTTCTGCATCATGTAGTAGGACTACAATCACAGTGCATTACATTCCAGTTCATTTTCAAGTTAATAACATTCTGGGAAAGCACGGTCCTCCCCATACTGGTGCTACATTACTCATTATATTAGTGGACAACCTTTTACAGAGTGACTTACACTGCTTCTGTTTTACATGCTGTTCATTGGTACAGTTGGATTCCCCTGTTCTCTTAAGCACATTAGGTTGAGCGCCTTTGCTCAAGGGTACAATATCTGTACCACGCCCAGGATTTGAACCCGCAAAAATGAGTGGGTTTGACCCCATTTATTTCAACCCACTTCAGAGAAATATCAGTGCTGCTCAACTCCAGGTCCTACAGGCTGCAGTGTCTCTACTCCAGTCATGTACTACACCACCAGATTTCATTAATGAGCTTACGTCCTGACAGTGGTGGTTTCTGAGCTGAAAATAGATGAGGCAGAAACCTTCCATTTAAACTGATCATTGGTCTCAACCCGTTTTCACTTATTTTCTTTGATTAACAAGTGTTCCAACGATCTGAGTAATCCGTCGGCAGTTAAACCCAGAGCTACTTTTTTAAGATTTAAGGATAAATTCAATTTAGGAAAATCTGTTCACTGCCCCATTTGCTTTCCACACAAGCATCAATGAATGCTGCAAAACCTGCTATTCAAGATCATTTAAATGACAAAATCTGCAAATTGCAGATCTTTGTTGTGAATAGTATTCTCTGAGTGGATGTGAAGTACAAAGAGTAGCCTACATGTATCCACAATTTTAAATAATGTTAAAATGTGCAAAATTTTGTGATGCAAATTGAAAGAATTTTACTACTCACCTAATTCATGTGAACTGGCTATATCTGCTGGTATTGAGTATTTTGTGAATTAATTGCTTTATTATTAATCAAGGGAAATGATTGAATACAGATTCAAACCAATAATCAGTTTAAGGGGAAGTTGCCACTGTTTCCTGAACCAATATTAAAATAATTAGAAAAATCAGGTGGTGTTTTGCAAGGTTCTAGCAAATACTACAGACACCTCCCTCATGTCCTGGGGTTGAGTAGGCCTGCCGTAAACAATTGGGCCATCCACATCCCACCACTAGGGGGCCACAGTGGATAGGGTTAACCTTTGAGCTTTTGTATGGGTACTGCTAGCCTGGATGCATTAACATAGTGCCCATTTTTAATTATGATTTTTTTGTTGGTTTTTGTATAGATTTAACAAATATGATATTTGTTTTATCGACTGACTGAAAAATACTTCAAAAATAGGACAGAGAAGCATACATCTGCTTTTTTGTTTGTTTGTGCGTTGCATACTGCCTTGAGTTGTAAAATGATGAAAATAATATTCTGGCATTGTTGGCAGGGATGAAGGAGAGAATTTGTCACTTTGCTGGGGAGGCAAAAAAAACATGTGCACTTTCTCTCTCAAATAATGAGTCAGAATTGTGAATTGTGTTGCTAGTCCTCCAGAGTCAAATTTTCACTGGCAGATAAAAGACAAAATGGATATTTATCCCCTCTGGTAATGCATCTGCAGAAATCTGAATTTGTAAGGCTTACCTTTGTTCATGTTATATAGTCTTTCAGCTGAATTGTGGTTGAGCATCTGCATCTTGCTTGTAGCTCCCAATAAGACATTTTGGGATCATGGTAGTTCAAATGGCACAATATTTGTGGAATTGCTAATACCCATTAACTTGCAACTGAGTAATGAAAAACGGATTTTCTTTGAAACAGCCGGCACCCACAGGCTGGTTAAATCCTTTTTGGATAATGACCATCTCCGCAAACCAATGAATAAATCGCTTCTAGTGTCCTTTTCTCTGCGTGGTGCTGTAAAGAAAAATGCCAAGAGTTTTTAAAGAGGTGTGTTTTTTCCTCCCGTCCTGGTTCATATTTAATAGATTTTGTGAGTGGCTCTATCATTTATGAGCGGATGGAAGGCCTCTTTGAGCATTCCTGATAAATGCTGCCTGTTAATTTTTTTTTTACCCATGATTCCCTGTCTCTGTCCAAGTGCATCAACGCTGGCTGTAAAATCTGGAGCTCACTCAGAACCAGTGGCAGTGACATTTTTATACTGCCTTTAGCTCTTCTGCCGTCAACACATGTACATATCATTCTCAGGTTTTACCTTGTTTAAAAACTTGAATTTAGATTTGTGTTTGCGTTTGACAACAGGATATACTTATTTCACTTCAATGTATTCTATAAAGAAACTGTTTTTTTGTTGTTGATTGTTTGCTACCGTTCCAGTATGAAAAAGCTTACAGAATAAAACACTTATACTATCAACCACACAAGCAGAAACTGATAACCCCCTTCAGTTACTAACACTCCACTGTACAACGGTCCACATAAATTAGAAATCTACTGATGAGGAGATAGCATGCAGGTGAGATAATTAGAGGACCACATTCTATATAGTTTTTTTAATGTCTAATTATCTGGTCTGTATGTCTTAGTTTGGTCTGTATGTCTCATTAGTAGAGTTCTATTTGCTGTGGACTATGTGTCACATCTGTCTTTGAACTGAAAAAAGCGTGTAGGTGAAACGTTTGCTCCTGCTCTGTCTAGCACTCTATACTAGTACCTTTTGTTTTTGTGCTTTTTTGCTAATAATAAATATGCTTTCGCTAGACAGCTGAGTGCGTATGGCACCTTTCTTTCTCATCACTGGTTTTGGGTGTACACACCTGCGGCAGCGATTCTACTTCTCTATCAGTATTCCTCTCATGTACCTTTCTTTAAAAAGATAGTGTTGAAATCTGATTAAATCTGGAATAGTGCATATAGGCCACATATTTTACATGTATGAGTCCACAATACACATAAATACACATGCATACACATACAGGAGGCACTTTAGCTGCACTTAGAATAAGTGAATAATACTACAATAAATAGAAAATTCATTCATCACAAAAAGGGGGAAGTGGTAAAATAATCCTCATTCAGGCAGTGTGTTTTACTATTAAAAGCATTATGGTCATGCATCTTGTAGTACTTTTTATGTTCTTATCTGTGATCTGAGGGCCAAGAGTATATTTCTGCCGGGCCGAATTTGGCCCCTGGGGTACCAGTTGAACTGCCCGGCTGTGTAGAGCGTCTGATGGGTCCTGGGAAGTGCTCAGAATGCTTTACTGCACCCTGCGAGTCATCAGCGCAGTAACCCCTGTGCCCCCCCGCAGGCGACAGCGACCGGATGATGGACGTGACGGCGGACGGCCGCCGGGGTTCGAGGACGGACAGCTGGGCGGGCAGCCCGAACACGGTGGTAGAGAAGGAGGCTCCGGCCTTGGGTTCGAGAGCCCCCGTGCCGCAGGACCCCTCCAAGCCCGCCAGGCAAGCTAACGGACGAGAGCCTGCCGGCGCCCACATCAGGCACCTAGGGGTGGAACCTCTGATTCGAGCGTCCCGCGCCAATCTGTCCCGGCCAGTGTGGGGGTCGGAGGAAAGTGTGTCCTTAGCTAGCGATTACTACGGTAGCACGTTCAGTCTCTATAGAGGAAGGACTTTTTCTGTTCCCTTGTAAGTCAAAATGCCAGTCAGCCCCCAAAACCGCCACTACAGATCAGAGCAAAAAAAAAAACAAAGCAAAACCGGAAACACTGAGTTCCACACAAAGCCGTTCACAAGGCTGCAGTAGACCCTCGCTATAACACACTGGAGGAAAAAAGGAGTCGTTTCTGGTGAAAGGCCGTGGGAAGCTTGGCTTTGACAGAAGTGCCTGTGTGAGTCATAGAGAAGGTGAAGAAACCTGAGGGGAAGTGACTATCTCCACACAAATGAAAAAAAAACAACAATTGAGAGCGGTGAACAGTTAGCCCAGATTGATGATATACAATCTTGTGTGATGCTCTTAATGGATGCCAAACGTTTCTCAAACAGCAGTTAAGTGCAAATCCATTTTGCTCACAGGTGAAAATTCCGTGTGCCTGTAATTATAAGCTTCTACCACTGAGCGTTATTTGATCGACTGACTAATCGGACACAGGAGCCAAGTGCTGTTTGTTGCGCGTGTGTTGCCAAGTTTCAAAGGCATCGTATTTAAACTGAGTGATACTACATCAAAGACAAAATCATCTCAATTTCTGAAATCATTTCTTAAGTGAGCTTTTGTCAGCGGCAAGCATATTGTTGATTTTTAAAAGATGATATTTACTGACGACATCTCACAGGCATTGACCTGGGTCACAGCAGACATAAAAGGAAAATGCTTGTGCGCTGTAGTTTTGTGGCGCACTTGTCAGTAACGCAGATATTGATTGGCTGGCAGGAAGTCCTGAAACTTTAGCAGAATGTGCTCTCGGAGGGCCCTTCCCAGACCGTGAGTGTTCTCCCCTTGTGTTATAGCCAGGGTCAACTGCCAACAACCACACAGCATTTTTTATTTTTCCTTTTAAACACACCTTTTTTCCCCTCTCAAAAAAACAGTTGACATAGCCAAATATGCCATAATTTAGTGTTTATTTCTAAATCCAAACATAAAAAATCGATTACAAATCCCTCCTAATCTCTTCTAAAATACAAGTAGCATGACAGTATGTTTAGTTTATTCTTTTTCTTTATGTATTTCATCATTTTTATTGACAGAATTCCCACTCTTTTGTTTCCCATACCTGTTCTGTGATTTGCGTTCTGTTGTTCGATGTGAATCACATTTGGTTGCGCACCTGAACGGAATTATAAGGAGCTGGGATGTGAACAGGTTTAATTTTTAAAACTGCTGGACCCAGACATGACTGCATTCAAGATTGGGGTCCGTTCGGTCCAGGCAAGGTCAAAGTGCTCGGTTACCCAGAAAACAACCTCGGCCAGTATTCATAAAGCATCTCAGGGTAGGAGTACTGACCTCGGATCAGCTTTCCCCTGTCTATGTACTAATCTCATCCATTATGAGCTAAAAGGACAAACTGGTCCTAGACCAGCACTGCTATTCAGAAATGCTTTTATTACCGAAAATTTATCTCAGTGACAAAGTTTAGAAAATTACCCTACCGAACCCTACTGCTGGTTACAATTTTCTGTTGGTAACAAAAACAACAGAACACGATTGTTGAATACATAATGCAGAGGAAATAGGTATTTATTCTCCTACAGTTGATCTTTTTCGTGAGGACTCCAGTGAAGCTAGACAGAGCAGTCAAATTACAATAATCAAACATGGTCTTATTTCACACCCTGTCATCAAGTTTCTTCTGTTATCATCACAATACCAGCCTAAATTTCACGTTGTGAATCTTTCTTAAAGCTTTATTTGCTGATTACACTCAGATGAGTTTCCATAGTGACTGTGTCTATGTCGCAGGATCATAGTGCTGTATGTCATTCACCGTCTAGTTTATGTACAACCAGTCTCAAATTAAAACATTTCGGACAGTAAGTCTGATTAATATTTCAGTATTACCTTTTCTGATTCTCAATAATACTACTGCCCATCAACATTGGCAAATACTTCTAAACAGGTCTGTGGAATCAGTCAATTCAATTTTAAATTAAAATCTTTAATTTTAAATTCAATTATAAGTATGTATTCAAACAGATTTGCCAATAACTCACAAATTAGCTTATTTTGAATCAAGTTTGTTTCGAGATTGACTTACGTTCTTGTCATCATTTTAGGTTTTTTTATTCATTTTCAGTTCATACTTTCCTTTGACCTCCCTCACAGTCAATTTTAAGTTAAGACCCACACACCAATGAGAGCAAAAATGAATCAAGCCAACTCTGACTGTTCTCGGAGGTGGCCAAATCTATCACCTGGTTTGCGATGCTTCGGAATCCAGGTGTTTGAAAAAGTGATTTCAGGACATGGTTTGCATCTCATTGGATGTTTGTGAGGTCCTTCTTTGGTTTCCACCCGTTTGTTACGCATGGCTTTTCAAGGACAATCTCTGAAGCATGTATAGTCCTGCCTCTCTGTCCGCATGTACTTTTATCACCCCAAGAGATTATCTGATCTTTACCGGATCAACAATTCATCACATCCTCTTATGTCAGTCATACAAGAGAGAAAATAACAAAGGCATACAATTAATCTTGTTACCAAATACACTTTCAAAGAGTATGGTGTTCCTCTCCAGTGCACATACACCGATGCTTGGCGTATCATTTTTTATGTTTATAAATAGCCACAAATTATACCTATTAGAAGGCCATATTAAAACAGCCCGTAGCTCCTATGAAGGAGATTAGTGGGCACATTCCCATTATGTGCTCTTGCCTCCCAGCTTTATTGGGAAAATGGCGCCTTCACCAAAGTAATTTTCATATGATGTTTGTCTCCATCTAAAATTTGAAGCATTTAAGCAAAACCAGAAACATTAAATTCTACAAATGTTTACAAATATAATTTCCTTCATATTTCAGGACTAGTTGAATAATCCATATATAAACATTTCACCCAATTTTGGACATCTTTCCCACAACCACGAGAAAAATGACAAGATCCAATATTGTCATAAACCTAATACTCAGAATTCAATTATAATGAAATTGTATCGGATTAATAATAATTCACTTTTTCACATATCACTAGAGCAGTTTCATATCCTTTATATGATTTCATAACACAGTAGTTGCCTAGTAATTTACTCATGATTTAGCTTTAATTTGTATTTGTAAAACCTGCATATAGTGGGCTTTTGGAATGCCCGATGAGGCGGACATTAGATTACTCTAGTACTGCATGCTCACATTCTCTTGCATGCTTGGGGTGCTGCTTGCGTTCTGTTCATGCAGTAAAAACACTGGATATAGATCACAAGAGTAAGTCTTAACATTTGCTGTCTGGGAAGGAGAGAAGGGTCGTGCAGTGTGCAGAAGCCACCCAAGTTAACAGTGGATTCGTCCATTTGAAACATCGTCAGGTGACTGCAGTCGGGTTTGCATTAACACCAGAAGTGGTGTCATCTGATGCCAACGTCAAGTGTACTGCGGCCAGCTTGATAACCCAGGATTCAGTATTCTGTTTAAGTACCAGGACTCTTTCTGTCCTTCCTAGTTACGGCAAAATACATTTTGACTTAACCTTGTAGGTATCTGGTGATATCTGGTGGTCTAGTCCAGTTATGTTGGAAGAAATAGGTTGTAGGCACTACACAATATGATCTGGCCCATGGCACCTACACCTGACCACTCATACATCCCATTACACCCTAGCTCACCCAATACATATTTCAGCATAGATATTAAATGTTCTGAATACAGTGATACAATTTAGAGTAAAAAAAAAACATCAGATTTTATAGTATTTCTGGCACATAGGCTGCTGTATTTGATAAGAGATAATCCATAACACTATTTTATAATACTTTTCATTCACAGACATCCACAGACACCTTGTTATACCCCACCCCCCCAGCCCCCCACCTACCCCCCCCCCCCCCCAAAAAAAAAACAAAAAACAAACAAACATCTAAATAGCACTTTACGGTTTTAAAGACCCAGTTTTTATCCATATATCTAATTTGACCCTTTCCCATTGCACTTTTGATTTTATAAGATTTCGCCACTTGACAACGATCTTGAAAATCTAATCCACACTGAACACGTAGATCTCCTCCACAGACACTACTGAGTTCATGTGAAACCCTTCGCTGCCTCTAGCTACATATGTTCAGGCAGAAAGGTTGTCACACTGGAAGGCCTTTCTCTTCCTCTTCCTCGACCCCAAGCCACAAAAAGGCCACTCAGGTTTCCTGTCCTCTTCCAAACAGCTGGGCTCCTCCTCCTCCCAGACCTCTACCCTAACAGAACATTTCCCTTAATCACCTTCTTTCAGGAGCCAATCTGAAGACGTTTTGAGGGAAGCACATCCCCAAGTTCTCCCACCCCCCTCTCCCAAAATTGGCCAGCGTTCCATCACTTCCCCTATTACTACCCGTTCTGGGTCAGCCCCTGGCACACCACTCACCCCTCGCAAGAAAGTTGTTGTCCCATCCGACTATGTAGACACCGTAGCGGGAGAATTTGAGGACAAGATTAAGCAACCAAAGTCCTCCGCCATGTCTCAGAGTAGTAACACGGACTCCCGCCCTCAGACCCCTGTCAGTGAGTATTCCCGCAAGGACTTGACGCCCCGTCCTTCCCCAAAGCTGGCTCGTGCCAGCTCCAAGATCTTTGAGAAGGTGCGAGTCTTCGAGGAGCGAAGGAAGAGCATCGACAATCCCGAGGGATCCATCTCGGGGCGATCCTGGGCCGGTTTCAACCGGGCCGCTTCCATCGACTCGGACGATGGGGGCAGCCGGTTAGGAATCTCCAGAGAGAGCTCCAGGGAGGACCTGCGGGAGGCGCTGAAGGCGGACGCGGCTGAGAGGAGGTCCATGTTCAGGCAGAGGGCCGCCTCTCTAGAAGACCGGCCTCGCTACTCCCAAAAGGTCCAGGACATCGAGAGCAAGTTCACCGAGGAGCTGCGGAGGATCAAGAAGCTGGTGGGGAAGCCCCATCTGGCAAAGTCCTTCTCCACAGAGCAGCTCTCTCACCGCAGCAGGCAGCCCTTGAGAAAAGTGGAGCCCATCCCCCCTCAGGTTCTCCAGAAACTGCAGATCCGCGAGCGCATCCAGCAGGAAGAAGAAGAGAAACGGAGAGAGCAACTGAAAGAGCGATCGCCACAAAGATCACCGGAACCTGAAAAGAAACAGGAAGCCCAGAAAAATGAGGAGGAGTCTCCACCCCAGCAGCCCGATACCAGCAAGTCCTCGGTAAACAGTGTGACGATTAGCAGATTTGGAGAGAAAGAAATCACCCCAGAGGCTTTGTCAGTCACTGAGTTACCTGGCCAACGGTTGTCAAGACAGCCAGCAAGAAGCAGCCCAGTCAGAGAGCCGCCTCAGAGCTCTTTAACAACACAGAGTCCAGGTTTAGCTGAAGAGGAGCTACCCCCTCCTCCCCCACCGAAGGAGGAGCCATCGCCTAGGAAGGTCGAGATATCGGTACGCCAAGTAGAACGAAGGCCTCCAAGTCCACTTGTCCAGAGAAGATCTCCTTTTGCTCACGAACTCGCCCGTGCCCCAGACTCCCCCGTTAAAGAGGCTCTGAGGGAGGAGCCAGCGGCCAGGAGGGTCGGCCCGTCCTTACGCAAGGTGGAGCAGAGGCCTCCGAGTCCGCTTGTGCAGAGAGAGCCTCGGATCCAGGAGCACACCACCCAAGCTCCCCCGAAACCTCCGAGACTCTCTAAACCCTCCTCTCCCGCCCACGGCTCGGTTCCAGAGCAGGAGGGTATGGAGGTGCAGGCACCGCCTGCGTCCCCAGCTCCAAAACTCCCCATCCCGACTATCGTTGTGGAAGAGGAGCCCATGGAGGTGCAGAGCGCGGAGGAGGCGGGGAGCAAACCTGTGAAGAAAAGCAGGGAGGGCGCGACACACAGAGCCAGAGGAAAAGGCCATCGCACGAGGCCCATGTCTCCAGAGCTCGGTGAGGGTTCCCAGCATGCCTTCAGCTCACCAAAGCTGAGACTCAACATTACATTAACATTAGCCCACAGCTTTGACTAACAGTTAAAAGCCAGAATTATTTTTCTTCATAAATGCAGTTTGACAGGTTCAGCAATTACAAAAACTAACTTGCTAAACTGAGTGTGCTGTTTAAATACAGACCTTCATCTTGTCAGGTCCTGATCTTAATTGGGGATTAATACGGTGACAAAATACAAGCTCTGTTACTTCTGACAAATTTCTCATAGTTTAAAAAACGAGGCTGCATTTGTGCAACTGTATCTGTGTATTTTATGAATTTGCTTCAGTGAAAGGTATATTATACTTGTTTCCTTGGAAACAGAAATATGTTTTATGTTAAAATTACCCAGATGACATTTTGTTTATTTTTGTATGAGCAGTACCATTATTTAAAAAAAGAGATGAACATTTGTGTTGTTGTTGTTACTGCAACGCTGACCTGTCTGCGCAGAGTCTTCCGACGACTCGTACGTCTCTGCAGGAGAGGACCCGCTGGAGGCTCCCATGTTTGAGCTCCCCCTGCAGGACACCGTGGCATCTGCAGGCACCGACATACTGCTAGCGTGCATCATCGCTGGCACGCCGTACCCAGAAGGCAAGATGCCCGCACCCCAGTAGCCTGTTAGATTAGGCTTTTGAGGGAAGAATGCCCAAAGTTCTCCCAACACCCTCTCCCAAAATTGGCCAGCATTCCATCACCTCCCATATAACTACAAGCTCCATGACGCACCAGTCACTCTGCACAGTCTCGTCTGCCTATGTAGACTGGGAGAACGTAGACTCAGTGAGCTAATCTTAAATGAAATGGAAGCTAAGATTTTACTTAGCTTTTTTGTTCCTTCAGCAAAACTTCCAGTGTTTTCTATAGGTGTCTAGCAATCAGAAAAAATGTGTGAAATTTTAAATAATTCTGTTTTTGGCAATGAAAGGATATATTTTGTTATGCATTACGACGAGACAGGCAAAGAAAGGTCAGTAAATGATCAGCTGAAACAGAGGTGTATATTGATGAATAAACAGTGAATATGTCGCCTCCTGCAGTGACCTGGAGAAAAGAGGATGATGAGATACGGAACAGTGCCACGCACACGGTGAAGGTGGAGGGAGAGAGGCACTCGCTGCTCATCAAACGGGCGAAACCAAGCGACGCTGGCACGTACCGTGCCACCGCCACCAACGAGGTGGGGCGTGCCACCTGCACTGCCACCCTCTTCATCCAGCCAGGTAGGCACTGCATCGGACCAGACGCCGACCGGACTGTTACAACGCCGTATTGACCACTCCTGTATGTCTGACCATATGCCAACCAGATGGTCATATTTTGTCTACCCCTCATGTATGTGTGACCAAATTTCAACGATCATATCTTAACAACCACTCCTGCACCATCAGGTAATGTTTCCTGGAAACTTATCAAAATCACAAGAGGACTTCAAATTCTTCATAATGTCACTCCATCTCTACACATCCTAAGCCTTGATACAGATACCGACAGTGTCCATTTTGTTTGACCACAGCTCTCAGGATATTCTGCATCCTTAGGACTGTTCTTAAAGGTTTTTCAAAACTTTTTTTATCTGTATTGAGGAAAGATGCTTTTTAACATCAAAGGAAATGTGTATTACAGTACAACCACTCACAGCACTCAAACAATAAAATATTTTGCCTGAAAGGCCTACATAAATGCTGGTCTGGCCTTCTGTACACACACTCACACAAACACACACACACACACACTCACTCACACACACACACACACACACACATGCAAACAAACACACACATGCACACGCACACACACACACAAACACAAACAAACACACACACACTCACGCACACACACGCTCGCACACACACGCACACACACACGCTCACGCACACACACAAACACACACACGCTCACACACACATGCTTACACACACACTAACACACACATGCTCACACACACAAACACACACACACACACACAAATTTTTACACACACACATCTCACCCCCTGCCAACAGCCCCCTCCATAGCCAGATCCACTGGCTGTGAGTTACCATAGCAACCCGGAGGCTAAATTCAACCTATAAATTGTTGAAGGCGTTCTGCCCTCCTGATGAATTTCAAAAGGAAACAATGCTGTTTAGTCATCAAGCAAGGTGGCCTGTATTCTTTCTCTTCAGACAAACCTACAAACACGGAATCTTCTCCTTCAAGTACCGGTAGTCATTATCCGAGGAAGTGGAGCTATTTTTCTCTGAACTATTCAAAGAAAAGCACTGCTGAATTTTTAAGTGATTCTATTTGTTTCACTGTTTTATTGCTCTTTGTAACGTAACAAATGAAAGATTGAATTCATGCATGCAATTTGGGATTGAGACCAAAAAAATGTGGCAGTCTCTTGGCTCCGAAACACGTTCAAAATACAAAATCAAATCAAATTTGCGCAAATGGCAAGATGTTTAATTCAAACTAAGCCAGCTGCAGGAAGAGCTTTGATTGGCTGCACTAATAGACAAAACAGCAATGGGAAAATAATGGGTCTAAATTAATGAACTGCATTGGGGAATTTTTAGGAAAGAATAATTGGCTATGTTTAGTGGCTCGTACTGCAGAAAAACTGTCAGGTAATGATTCTCAATTTCCTGATTGTATGTCAATGATATAAAAGAACAAAGGAGAGCATTATTAAAAAGAGACATTATCATGTGTAAAACAATACACCGCTGAGATAATGTGGAGTTGTAAGTTTGCTTTCAAAATCTTAAGGCTTTGGAACGGCAGTGTTTACTGTGGAGCCTCCAGCCAGACGTCAAAATTATGACTCACAGTCGCTGAGTCACAATATTATTAGGAAATCAATTGTATACGAATGTATTTTTTATGAAGCCAATGATCATAACAGCTTCTGAAAAGAAAGTGTGTACAGAGCCAATTAGTATTACTACGGGCTGAGATATTTGCCAATAAATGTTTCGCTGATGTTTGGATCGGTTTTATTTGGCTGACGTGCTAGTCCATGACCTGGTGTCCTACTTGTTGCATTTCATTGCCGTAAAGTTTCCTTGCTTCTCAGAAGTGAAGTGTTTCACCTTTCTAAAAATAGTGAAGGTGACGGGGCGTATTGCCTTGTTAGGAAGTGGAACTTACGGGGAGTTCACGGTCCCCACAATGCTGCGATAACTGCCTCTTTTACCTCCTACCGCATGATTAATGCCAGACTCCCAGGCCTTTATGATCCAGCACATTAGATCCACTGAATTAGAACCGCCATTGTGACATCACACCTATCCGCAGTATATTATAATTTATGTCGCTCAGTTAGAGCGTGGGAACATTTACACTATATTAGCCTGAAGACGTCGCTGATTATAGGTTTCCGTGCAGAATGAGCCAGGCCTTATTTATGCTCCTGACAAGATAGAAGGGAAATTGCTGCTGTTGCGTACGTAGTGCGCACAAAGTTTATGATTATTAAAACACAGTGGCGTTTGGAGTACAGGCAAAGAGGTGGAGAAAAGTGGGGGTTTAGGCGTGCGTGTGTGTAGCTATAAAGAAAAGGCTAAATTATAATGTGCTTATATTTAGAAAAATCATACACTTTTGGCATAGTGATGTAATGGTGACTCCCAGCCAACCCTGTTAGCTCGAATTATGATAAATTGCAGTGGGAAATACGGCTGACAGGATGTTTCATCCAGAGCTGGATGTTTCATCCAGCACTTGCTGTTATTAATGTACACCTGTATTTATTTATTTAGTCAGCACTGTTATCCAAGCTAAAATATCACAGATAAAATCTCTGGCTCACATTTGATGTATAATGAGGTTATAGATATTGCTATAATCTCCATTAATGCAGGTTCAGCTATGTGTCCTGGAGTACAACAGCCTTACCTGGCAAACATGCCGGAGCCCAGGTCCCTGTTTCAGCAAGCAGGATTACTGAGTTAGGTGGACAGCTGTGCTGAGTGAAACCCGGAACCTGGACTGAAGTGAAAAGAGCTGTTCCGGGTTTCACTCAGGGCAGTTATCCAGCTAACTCGGTAATCCTGCTTTGTGAAACACCCCTCAGGTCTTTCACTGATACGCTGTGTTGCCGTCGCACTTTAATCTTTCCATCACTGCCTGGCACATGATCGAGAGTGAGCCACAAAGCTAGAGGGAAGGGCAGTTCCATTCCTTTTCTTAAGCCCTCCAGTCCAGTCTGGGGACCACACTGCTGCCTGTGCATTTAAACCCCCGATGCAAGAGATTGATTGGCTCAGGGATTGAGGGGTCTATCCTTTGTCAAGCTCTACCTCATTTCAAAGCCAATCTCTGCCCTTGCCAGTCACCTTGGAAACCTTTTTATACCACACTGCCTTCCTGCCAAGCTCCATCACCATGGCGATAACTTGGTGAGCTTAGAATCCCACTGCATAGGACCTGATAGTTTATCAGCATTCTGTTCAGCTCCCCTGAATAAACATAAGCATTATTCCAACCCGTTTACAGGCAATTAATGAAAACATCTCAAAACAAGGAAAGCTACTGCAAAATTGGAACAAAACAAATGAAGAATACATGCATGTTGAGGAATGATATCCTGTTAGTGTCTGTAGAGGGAATGGATTTCCCTCCACAGACACGTGTGGGACACATATGCAAACAGAGCTATATGCAAAGGAATCGTCTGAGAATGATGAATGTTTTTGGAATGAATTTCGCTGAAATGCAAGCATGGTTTATGTCTCCCTCCTCATTCACAGAACGATCCCACGACCAGGGTAACACACGTGCCCCACATGCTCACCGTGTGTTCTCACAGTACAGGTAACATGTTCCTCTTGGTGACCCTTGACCTTTGACCTCCTACCCTTTGTTGTTGCCCTGCCAGACTCCAGGCAGGAGCCCCGAGGCACCCTCAGCGTGCCCATGGACATCAGCAGCCCCATTACGTCTGATGAAGAGTACCTCAGCCCCATGGAGGAAGGCCTGGACTATGGGGGGCCGTCCTATCGGGGGCCTGAGCCCAGAAAAATCGTGGACGCCCGATTCAGGGAAACACCGTCCTTCCAGGTGGAGAAAATTTCCATCTGTTTCTTTCGCAAGATTGTTTTTCTGCCTCTATTGTGAAAGTGCTCCAGGAATTATATGGCAGTGCTCTGGGAATATATGGCAGTGCTCTGGGAATATATGTCAATGTTCTGAGAATCTATGCCAGTGTTCTGTGGCGATATGGCAGTGCTCTGGGAATATGTGGCAGTGCTCTGGGAATATATGTCAATGTTCTGAGAATCTATGCCAGTGTTCTGTGGAGATATGACAGTGCTCTGGGAATATATGACAGTGCTCTGGGAATATATGGCAGTGTTCTGATAATATATGGCAGTGCTTTGTGAATATATGACTGCTTTGGGAATATATAATTTCATATCGTTATGTGTCAATTTGAAATCATTGTTGAGCTTCTGTGGTGGGTGGGTCTGAAATGTGACAAAATATTGTGTCTGTTTGTTTTATGGAACATTGCTTGTAGCCCCCTTGCTTTGCTAGGGGAAGATGGCTGCTTATTTATGAAGCAATGCACTGAGATACTGTTGATAACATGAGTCTATTGATGTTCTGGGTTAGGAGGGAAGGTCTGTTTTATGGCCACACTAGTTAGGATAGTTTGCTACGTATCATTCTGGGTAGCATCATTTGTATAGTATCAGTTATGTTAGTTGTGATCACTGCATTATAAAGAGGTTTGTGCTAGTTATATACAGTTAGGAGTGATGTGCAGAATATGGTTTAAAGCGGAAGATCATGATGTGCGGTGCACTGTTAGCCTAAAAACCACCCCGTTCAGTGCTCTCCCCTTTTCCACAGATGACTCTTAGTGACCAGGTGGTGACTGAGGGCCAGGCAGTCACCATGTGTGTGAGAATGCAGGGTCAGCCCAAGCCCATGATTTACTGGTGAGAGTCTCCTCCAACATAACTACTTTCTCACTGCGCGTTCTGTTCTCTGTCCTACTTACGAAAACAACCGCTCAATGCTATTGTCTATATTGCAATAGAATTTCATTAAAATTGGAATGAAACTTTGGGCTTTGATTAAGATATTGCAGGAATACAGTCAGTTACTTTGTTGAAAGCTGCACCGGGATTACAGGTTACTCCTGTGCTTTAATATACTGCAGATAAACTGAGGAGACCTGGGATTAATAACAAAAAATAGAAATTAAAATTTTTATAGAAATAAGAGACTTCATGAAATCACTAAAAAGTGAGGAAATACTTGATAACTTAATGCAAGGGAGAATTAAAAAAATATATAAATCCAAATAATATAGTAAAAGTTATATCTTGCTGACCCAGGAAAATACAGGACTGTGAGATTCACATCTCATGCAAAATTCTGATCTGTATATAGGCAACTGAGGAAGCTACATAATGCTTTGATTCAAACCAGGCGTATAATACTGTATATTTAGATTTTCAAAAGGCAGTTGACAAGGTAGAACTGGAACGACTCGTCTGAATGGATCAGTAAGAATTGCAGGTCTCAGGGTGGGTTTCTAAATTGTCTGAAGAGTGGAATATAGAGAGATAGAAAAAGAGGGATTAGAAACAAATGATGTGCTCTAGGAGTTGTGTGGACTTCTGCTAGTCCTTATTTACTAAGAGCTAAGGGACTGACACGCTAGTCCTTATTTACTAAGAGCTAAGGGACCGACACTAATATACACTCTCTGTGCTACCAGGCTAAGGGACCCACACTAATATACACTCTCTGTGCTACCAGGCTAAGGGACCCACACTAATATACACTCTCTGTGCTACCAGGCTAAGGGACCGACACTAATGTACACTCTCTGTGCTACCAGGCTAAGGGACCCACACTAATATACACTCTCTGTGCTACCAGGCTAAGGGTCTGACACTAATATACACTCTCTGTGCTACCAGGCTAAGGGACCGACACTAATATACACTCTCTGTGCTACTAGGCTAAGGGACCGACACTAATATACACTCTCTGTGCTACCAGGCTAAGGGACCGACACTAATATACACTCTCTGTGCTACCAGGCTAAGGGACCGACACTAATATACACTCTCTGTGCTACCAGGCTAAGGGACCAACACGAATATACACTCTCTGTGCTACCAGGCTAAGGGACTGGCACTAATATACACTCTCTGTGCTACCAGGCTAAGGGACCGACACTAATATACACTCTCTGTGCTACCAGGCTAAGGGTCTGACACTAATATACACTCTCTGTGCTACCAGGCTAAGGGACCGACACTAATATACACTCTCTGTGCTACCAGGCTAAGGGACCAACACTAATATACACTCTCTGTGCTACCAGGCTAATCTACACTCTCTGCTACCAGGCTAAGGGACTGGCACTAATATACACTCTCTGTGCTACCAGGCTAAGGGACCAACACGAATATACACTCTCTGTGCTACCAGGCTAAGGGACTGGCACTAATATACACTCTCTGTGCTACCAGGCTAAGGGACCGACACTAATATACACTCTCTGTGCTACCAGGCTAAGGGTCTGACACTAATATACACTCTCTGTGCTACCAGGCTAAGGGACCAACACTAATATACACTCTCTGTGCTACCAGGCTAAGGGACCGACACTAATATACACTCTCTGTGCTACCAGGCTAAGGGACCAACACTAATATACACTCTCTGTGCTACCAGGCTAAGGGACCGACACTAATATACACTCTCTGTGCTACCAGGCTAAGGGTCTGACACTAATATACACTCTCTGTGCTACCAGGCTAAGGGACCGACACTAATATACACTCTCTGTGCTACCAGGCTAAGGGACCAACACTAATATACACTCTCTGTGCTACCAGGCTAAGGGACCAACACTAATATACACTCTCTGTGCTACCAGGCTAAGGGACCGACACTAATATACACTCTCTGTGCTACCAGGCTAAGGGACCGTGTGACAATTAAAACTGCTGGCCGACACATCGTGCGAGAAGCTGAGGATGGAACCTTCGAGATGAAGATCACATCGGCACAGAGATCTGATATGGGAGTGTATACCTGCAAGATCATCAATGAGTACGGATCAAAGCAATGTGAATGCAAGCTAGAGGTCAAAGGTAAGAGCTCATTCACTGTACCCCTGTCTGCGTACCAGGTGACCCCAAACTTTCTGTGCTCAAGACCCATTTAATACATTCTCTGTGATCTGTGCAGGAAGTACTATGTATTCACTGGGTAAATACCTCGTAAAAGTAGCACATAATTTGGTAATTACCACTGGTAAAAACTTAAGTATTAAGAAACTTAAACTGATATACTTATAAACACCTCCTCTATTACTGATCCATTCAAGTGACTGCCTTGTAGTTGTCAACAGTTTAGGTTGATTATTGCTTGAGTTTAGTTATGTACTTCCTAGGAATTTAAACAATACTTTCTTGGAAACACCTCTATCAGAAAGAAAGTATTGTATAAATTCCTTGGACTTACGCTACTAAACTCTGGCTATAACCAAGCTACTGTAAACCAAGCTAAACCTTTGATAACTACAGGATGGTCATTTGAATTGACACATAATAGAAGAAGTGTTTCAGTTTTAGTTTGCATGTTCTCCCCATGTCTGTGTGGGTTTCCTCTGGGTACTGCGGTTTCCTTCCACAGTCCAAAGACATGCAGGTAGGCTAATTGGATTGGATTGGATACTCTAGTTGGAGACTCTAAATTGCCCATAAGTATGAGCGTGTGAGTGAATAGCGAGTGAGTGTGTATGCATGTCTGGTGGTAGATTGGCGACCTGTTCAGGGTGTATATCTGCCTCTCGCCCAATGCATGCTGGGATAGGCTCCAGCACCCCCCGCGACCATGCACCCCTGCCCAGGATAAGCAGGTATAGATAATGAATGGATGGACGAGGATAATCTCCCTTCTTTATAATATAATCTTAATAATGATATCTTTCTACCTCTAATTTTGAGCAAGATATGCTCATTTAATGCTCATATCATAACTGTTTTTTGATTCCACAGTTGAACTGTCCTTGTCTGATATGGCAAAAATTACATTTCTGTACAAACAAGCCAGTGCAACCTCCGAATGATAGAACAGGTTTCATGATGATAAGGATTAAAATATTATAAACTCTGATATCATTGATTAAAGATTAAACACCACTGAATTTCATGTTTTTGCTTCTCCTGGCACAAGCCTTCACAGCTCTGATTAGTGGGCGACAACGCCAACGAGCCGAGCATCCCTGAAAGTGATAGTCCCGCCCTCTCTCTCTCTTTCTCTCTCCCTCTCTCTCTCTCGATCTCCCCCTCTTTCTTTCTGCCTTCTCTCTCTCTCTCTCTCTCTGCTTTTCTCTGAATATCAGAGGGCTGCATTCATATACTAGCTGTAGTTTCAATAATTTTTTTTCAATTTTTATGCCCACATAAGCGGGGTATTACATATAATGTGTTCACTGGGGGAAAGTAGACAGACTATTTTCATTTTTACATTTCGGGTGCATTTTCGCCTTAAGGTCAAATGCTATTATATGTTTTATGCCCCCCTGGATTTCCTCTTGACAAACAGTCAGACGGGAGGCTGTGAGTCATCCTTACCCTTGTAGTGTAGTCTGCCGTGCGTGTTGATCTGCTGTCTCTGTCGAGCGGTGCCCTTGTTCAGTCAGTCGGCACTTTGACAGTAACTGGGAAAAAGAATCTCTGATTGTAGCCTTTTGCTTGATTCTTTTCTGTGTGTGAACCTGAGAGGGAGTGAGAGACGGATATTTATGAGCGCGCAGACGCTCCTGGCGTTTTATATTACACTAGACCAGAGATAAGGGGGTATTGACACGTCTCCGGTTTGATTAGTGAGTTACTGCAGATGAGAGAATCAGTACATGTCAGAGAGAGAGAGAATGCGCCTGTTGAGTTTACTGCGCAAGGCTGTGCAGGACTGTACCGAGCTGTGCTGTGCTGTGTTGTGCTATGCTGTGCTGGGCTTTGCTGGACTGTACCATGCTTTGCTGGGCTGTGTTGTGCTATGCTGTGCTGGGCTATGCTGGACTGTACCAAGCTGTGCTGGGCTGTGTTGTGCTATGCTGTGCTGGGCTGTACCGGGCTGTGCTGGACTGTACCAAGCTGTACTAGATTGTACCGAGCTGAGCTGTGCTGTGCTGGGCTGTGCCAGGCTGTACCAAGCTGTGCTGGGCTGTACTGAGTTGCACTGTGCTGGGCTGTACCGGGCTGTGCTGTACTGGACAGTACCGGGCTAAGCTGTGTTGGGCTGTGCAAGGCTGTGCTGGGCTGTACCGGGCTGTGCTCTACTGGACTGTACCAGGCTAAGCTGTGCTGAGCTGTACCGGGCTGTGCTGTGTTGGGCTGTGCAAGGCTGTGCTGGGCTGTACCGGGCTGTGCTCTACTGGACTGTACCAGGCTAAGCTGTGCTGGGCTGTGCAAGGCTGTGCTGGGCTGTACCAGGCTGTGCTCTACTGGACTGTACCAGTCTAAGCTGTGCTGGGCTGTGCAAGGCTGTGCTGAGCTGTACCGGGCTGTGTTCTACTGGACTGTACCAGTCTAAGCTGTGCTGGGCTGTGCAAGGCTGTGCTGGACTGTACCAGTCTAAGCTGTGCTGAGCTGTATCGGGCTGTACCGGGCTGTACCAGGCTTTACTGGGCTGAGCTGTGCTGGGACTACACAAGTTTCACTTCTATAAAAATGCCCACAATTTCATATTCAAACACAGGTAAATGATAACATGCTGAAAGTGTATTCTGAATGTGGACACATCACAGATATTTTGGGAATAATGGAGGCGTTTTGAGTGGCAGCCTGAGAAGCACAGACGGCTCTGTCTGTTTTTACAGCACCATACTTTTGGGATGGTCCATATACTGATAAATCTGATGGCTTCAAGTGTGCACATTCACATTATGATCATATTTGATCATAGGACTGTTTAATGAGGCACAATATCTTGTTAAACACGTCCCTCACATAATTAATTCATTCCTCAAGGTCTCCGTTGGAGTACACAAGGATTATACGAGATTATGACAGTTTATTTTCTGATTCAGGGAATTGAAATATGTGAGTACTGTGGCCATTTGGCTGTGGAGCTCGGGGTATTTACAGATTAGTGTGTTTCCGCTGCGCCTGGTTTCATGAGAAGAGCAGAAAGACTGTAAATGAGGAATGTTCTCCGTCGCTCACCAATCAGCTACCGCTAACCGCCGCCGTAAAAACTGTCTGTTTGACCTCGTTGGTCAGTTTGCCGTCCTGCCCTGTGCTAGGCAATGCTTGAGCTCTCCCTTGAACCTGCTTTTTTTCTGCTGATTCCTCCTCCTGGGAAGGGTTTCGTTGCATTGGGGTTTTAGTCCTGAATTCTCTGTGAAGCTTATTCTGACAAAATGAATTACATCTCACATTACATTCGTTTGGCAGATGAATGCTCGTCCAGAGCGATTTCAGAGCGGGAGAAACATAAGTGCTTTCACCTGATTATGCATTCAGCTAAATGTGTGAAACAGTGCCAAACCTGGCTGACTGCATTCCCAGACCAACACGTAAAGATGCAGCATCACCAGAGCACCGTGCTAGCAGAGAACCAAAATAGAAACTCAGAATCTATGCTAATTAGATTCATAAGCCCTCAGAAGAGATACAGAAAGCTCTAAAAATATGACCTAAATCCATAGAAATTCAATAAGCTGAATTAGTACTGAAGGCCAGGGTGCTACAGAGTGGGGTTTGAGAGGTATGAGCTGCAGTCTGAAGAGGTGGGTCTTCCGTCTGTGTTGCAAGTGATGTGTGCAATTGTCTAGACTAATAGATGTGATTTTAGTAAAGGAGCTTCAGGCTAATAGATGTGATTTGAGTAATAGTGCTCTAGACTAATAGATGTGATATAAGTAACAGAACTCTAGACTAATAGATGTGATTTGAGTAACAGAACTCCAGATTAATAGATGTGGTTTGAGTAACAGGATTCTAGACTGATAGATGTGATTTGAGTGACAGGGCACTAGACTAACAGATGTGATTTGAGTAACAGGGCTCTAGACTAATAGATGTGAGTTACTCTGATTGGCAGCTGCCCCCCGGGAGCCGGTGGTGGTGATCACGCAGCACGTGCGGGACATGACGGTGAGCGCGGGGGAGACGGCTCTGTTCGAGTGCCATATGAGCGGCCCCCAGGACGTGGACGTGGACTGGCTCTCGGACGGAAAGCTGATCCAGCCCGCCCTGCTCAACTGCAAGATGCACTTTGACGGGAGGAGGTGCAGGCTGCTCCTGAACTCAGTGCACGAGGACGACAGCGGGACGTACACCTGCAAGCTGAGCACGGCGAAAGGTGAGCCCCAACCTGCCCCGCCCTGACATCTGCCCTACCCTGCCCTGCCCTAGTCTACCCTACCCCGCCCTGACACCTGCCCTGCCCCAACACCTGCCCTGCCTCACCCTGACACCTGGCCTGCCCCATGTCGACACCTGCCCTGCCACAACCTGCTCCACCCCACCCTGACCTGCCTCGCTTCACCCTGACACCTGCCCTGCCCCACCCCGACACCAGCCCTGCCCCAACCCCGACCCGGCCTGCTCCAGCCTGCTCCTCCCCACCCAAACACCTGTCCTTTTCAGTAGTGGAAGGCAGGATTTGAGAAGGGGTGAAATGTTGTTTTATCTGAGCCTGTGGCCTAGGAAGCATTTAACCTGCATTTCAGTCCTTGTCACTGTAGTCACTCTAATTAAAGCAATCAGTGGTAAGTATTCAAAGGAACACAAACAAATACACGGTAAAGGATTTACTGGAGACCTTTGTGACACAGGGGTCTATGTCTGGAAGCCAGGTGAGGGTGTTTGCCCAGCTGAAGCACCATGGTGAATTTAACAGTGGAATCAGGGGTCATAGGGCTCTATTTTACACGGTTTAAAGCGCATGGTGCAAGTGCATTTAGGGTGTGTCCAAATCCACTTTTGCTAGTTTAACTGCGGATAATCTTTGCGCAAAGTAAGGCGTATGGTTCAAAGGGGTTGTACTTAGTCTCTTAATTAATCATAGGTGTGTTTTGGGCATAACATGAAATAAACCAATCAGAGTGTCATCTCCCATTCCCTTTAAAAGCCAGGTGCGCTTGCACCTTGGCGGATTGCTGTTATAATGGCGGATTTGCCAAGTAGTAGGAAAGAACGCTTCTCTGCAGAGGAAACGGATCTGCTCGAAATGGAAGCGTGCGAGCAGACCATCTACGGCAACAGCAGGATTCCACAAAATATTATATTATGAATATTATGTTAATATATATAAAATATAATATTAATATTGTATTACCAATATTATGACTGACCATTATGACATGTATTTTTTTTTTAATATCGCGTGTTGTGCACCCACCTATGTAGGCGCGTATTACTATCTATTACTGCTACGTTGTCGTTATATGGATGAGCACAGTCAAGTCATGAGCCGTGTGTGTCTCTTTCCATCAGAATAAAGAGTGGAAAAAAGCTCTACAACATCGTCGCACGACCTGCTTGTTTCCTGTGGATCTTTTCTTACGCGGCGCGTAAAGCCATTAGCACAACGATAGCATAAATGAACTAAAGGAGTAAAACACAATAAAGACATATATAGACATATAAACATCGAATAAAAGAATAATACAGGCAAATTAGTCCCATAAAGTTAAAAGCAAGTATAAAAAATGGGAGTGAGAGGCTGATAAAATCTGGCATTTGTGGAGGATTAAACCAATAAACCTGGAGCCCGGGTCACTAATGCCTTGTCCCACAATAAAAACCACGAAATGTGGGACTGGAACAGTGAGGAGGTCTTTTTCGAAGAATCTATGCGAGTCTGTGTGTAACTCATGAAGTCCCAGTGACACTGAATGACAATTTTGGCTACACCAAATGACTTTCTTTGTTTAAACAAACTTAACAGCCAAATTTTGGCATGTTCGTCCACATCTGTTTTTATTATTTTGCAATGCAAGCGGTGAAGGAAAACTTCCTACTGTCCATTTTATCCTCCAAAGACCCGACTCATTTTTGGCAAAAAAAATGTAATACTTTAGTTTTTTTTGTCTCCCAGGTCTCTGGAGGGTATCTATTGTTCTATTCAAGGAAACGCATTGCGTTTAACTCAGACTGTGTATAAATAGCTGCGCTGTAGCTGGGAGATTCGAAATTTTGTCTCGCTGTGTTTCAGAGGAGCTGACCTCCAGCGCCAACCTCAAGGTCATTCCCTCTATCCCACCTCTCTTTACCCGTAAGCTGGACGTCCTAGAAGTGATCGAGGGGCGCACGGCCCGTTTCGACTGCAAGGTCAGTGGGACGCCCCCTCCCAGGGTCAGCTGGAGCCATTTTGGTAAGAGTTGCTTTCCAGAACCGTTTAAATTGATCAAATTTCTGTTGTGATACAATAGGATGCAGTTCTCTTGATAGGATCCTGTTTGTTCTGCTGTAACTCATGTTTTGACTTTCTATTGAGGAAACTAAAGATTTTTTACAGCCCTGCACTGAAGAAAAGATTGTGACTTGTTAATATGATGATTTTTAGCCTGCAGACGTCCCAGAATGCCGTGGTTCTGCTTGTTGCGTGACACGTGTGAGAGTGTGTTTGAGCTTGTGTGTGTCTGAGCGCTGGTAGATTTGAGCACAGGTGTGTTTGAGTGATTTGAGCACAGGTGTGTTTGAGTGCAGTTGCATTTAAGCCTAGGCATTTTTTAGAGCAGGTGTGTTTGAGCATACCTGTGTTTGAGTGTGTGTGTGTTTGAGCACTGGTGTATTTAAGCATACCTGTGTTTGAGTGCAGGTGTATTTGAGCATACCTGTGTTTGAGTGTGCATGTGTTTCACCATAGGTGTGTGTGAGTGTACCTTGTGTTTGAGCACCGGTGTATTTAAGCATACCTGTGTTTGAATGCAGGTGTATTTGAGTGTATCTGTGTTTGAGCGCTGGTGTATTTGAGTGTACCTGTGTTTGAGCGCAGGTGTATTTGAGCGCTGGTGTATTTAAGCATACCTGTGTTTGAGCGCTGGTGTATTTAAGCATACCTGTGTTTGAGCACCGGTGTATTTAAGCATACCTGTGTTTGAGCGCAGGTATGTTTGAGTGTACCTGTGTTTGAGCGCAGGTGTATTTGAGTGTACCTGTGTTTGAGCGCTGGTGTATTTAAGCATACCTGTGTTTGAGCGCAGGTGTGTTTGAGCATACCTGTGTTTGAGTGTGTGTGTGTGTTTGCGTGTACCTGTGTTTGAGCGCAGGTGTGTTTGAGTGTACCTGTGTTTGAGCGCAGGTGTATTTGAGTGTACCTGTGTTTGAGTGTGCATGTGTTTGAGCGCAGGTGTATTTGAGCGTACCTGTGTTTGAGCGCAGGTGTATTTGAGCATGCCTGTGTTTGAGCGCAGGTGTATTTGAGCGTACCTGTGTTTGAGCGCAGGTGTATTTGAGCATGCCTGTGTTTGAGCGCAGGTGTATTTCAGCATACCTGTATTTGAGTGCAGGTGTATTTGAGCGTACCTGTGTTTGAGCGCACCTGTGTTTGAGTGTACCTGTGTTTGAGCGCAGGTGTATTTGAGCGTACCTGTATTTGAGCGTACCTGTGTTTCAGTTCAGGTGTATTTGAGCATACCTGTATTTTAGTGCAGGTGTATTTGAGCGTACCTGTGTTTGAGCGCAGATGTGTTTGAGTGTACCTGTGTTTGAGCGCAGATGTGTTTGAGTATACCTGTGTTTGAGCGCAGGTGTGTTTGAGTGTACCTGTATTTTAGTGCAGGTGTATTTGAGCGTACCTGTGTTTGAGCGCAGGTGTATTTGAGCATACCTGTATTTGAGTGCAGGTGTATTTGAGTGTACCTGTGTTTGAGCGCACCTGTGTTTGAGTGTACCTGTGTTTGAGCGCAGGCTTTCTCCTGATGGCATGTTTGTCCTTTGTCCCTTCCAGAGCGCACGCTCGCAGACAGCGAGAACGTTCGGATACTGAAGGAGGGCGGTCGCCACTCCCTGCTCATCGTGCACGTGACCAATGAGAACGAGGGCTTCTACACGGTCACGGCACGCAACGCTCACGGCGAGGCGGAGTGTGCCGCTGAGCTCTACGTGCAGGAGCCCCGACCCGCCATCTCCTCCCAAATGTAGGGCCAGACGGGCTAATCTGCTCGCTTTCAAACGCTCGCTTACAAACGCTCTCTTTCAAACGCTCGCTTTCAAACACTCGCTTACAAACGCTCACTTACAAATGATCCATTTCAAATTATCCATTCTGTTCTCCTCCATTATTTTTTTTCTCAAAATGTCCTGCACATTTCAGTGTTTCATTTATAACTGGGTCATGAGGCACTGTATCAGGTTTTGGAAATTCTTGTCTCTTTTGTCCCCAAAAAAGCATTCACCCTAATGAGCAGTGACAGAACAGAATGTACTGCAATATTTTGTACACGTGTCACTCTGGAAAATATAATGGCACATTGTATTTCACAGCAGTATTTTTGCTGTCTCTGAAATGAGCAATGATTGAAAATTTGCCCATATTTTGTGATGTGTTGCAAAAGCACAAACATATTTGAGTGCATTGTATTGTATTTCATTGTATTGTATTGTACAATAGTATTGGTGTGAAAATGGCAGCCTACAGTATGGCTGTCATGGTGGCTGTGGGACAGGGCCTTCCTCACCGGATTAACCTGCTCCCCAGGGCGAAGCTGGAGAAGATGCCCTCCATCCCCGAGGAGCCGGAGATGGCGGACAGCGAGGTGGAGCGCTTCACCATGCCCGACTTCGTCAAGCCGCTGTACGACCTGGACGTGGTGGAGGGGAAGGAGGCGGTGCTCAAGTGCAAGGTGGCCGGCCTGCCTTACCCCACCATCACCTGGTTCCACAACGGCAAGAAGATCGACACCACGGACGAGAGGAAGATGGCGCAGTGTAAGAGCGCGAGTGTCGTGTCTCTGCTCCTCCTTTCGGGGCCTGGAGGCTTTGAGGCCTGCTGATCTCCACAGCCGTTCAGCCTCTGCTGCAGTACGGTTTAGAGGGTTTATACTGAGTGAGCTGGGTTTGCACTGAGTGAGCTGGGTTTACCCTGAGTGAGCTGGGTTTATACTGAGTGAGCTGGGTTTACACTGTGTGAGCTGGGTTTATCCTGAGTGAGCTGGGTTTATACTGAGTGAGCTAGGTTTACACTGAGTGAGCTGGGTTTATACTGAGTGAGCTGGGTTTGCACTGAGTGAGCTGGGTTTATACTGAGTGAGCTGGGTTTATACTGAGTGAGCTGGGTTTACACTGAGTGAGCTGGGTTTATACTGAGTGAGCTGGGTTTACACTGAGTGAGCTGGGTTTGCACTGAGTGAGCTGGGTTTATACTGAGTGAGCTGGGTTTGCACTGAGTGAGCTGGGTTTATACTGAGTGAGCTGGGTTTGCACTGAGTGAGCTGGGTTTATACTGAGTGAGCTGGGTTTATACTGAGTGAGCTGGGTTTATACTGAGTGAGCTGGGTTTACACTGAGTGAGCTGGGTTTATACTGAGTGAGCGGGGTTTATACTGAGTGAGCTGGGTTTGCACTGAGTGAGCTGGGTTTATACTGAGTGAGCTGGGTTTGCACTGAGTGAGCTGGGTTTATACTGAGTGAGCTGGGTTTATACTGAGTGAGCTGGGTTTATACTGAGTGAGCGGGGTTTATACTGAGTGAGCGGGGTTTACACTGAGTGAGCTGGGTTTGCACTGAGTGAGCTGGGTTTATACTGAGTGAGCTGGGTTTGCACTGAGTGAGCTGGGTTTACCCTGAGTGAGCTGGGTTTACACTGAGTGAGCTGGGTTTATCCTGAGTGAGCTGGGTTTACACTGAGTGAGCTGGGTTTGCACTGAGTGAGCTGGGTTTGCACTGAGTGAGCTGGGTTTACCCTGAGTGAGCTGGGTTTGCACTGAGTGAGCTGGGTTTACACTGAGTGAGCTGGGTTGATACTGAGTGACCTGTGTTTACACTGAGTGAGCTGGGTTTGCACTGAGTGAGCTGGGTTTATACTGAGTGAGATGTATGTATTTGCACTGAGTGAGCTGGGTTTATACTGAGTGAGCTGTATGTATTTGCACTGAGTGAGCTGGGTTTATACTGAGTGAGCTGTATGTATTTATACTGAGTGAGCTGGGTTTATACTGAGTGAGCTGGGTTTATACTGAGTGAGCGGGGTTTATACTGAGTGAGCTGGGTTTACACTGAGTGAGCTGGGTTTGCACTGAGTGAGCTGGGTTTATACTGAGTGAGCTGGGTTTGCACTGAGTGAGCTGGGTTTACCCTGAGTGAGCTGGGTTTATACTGAGTGAGCTGGGTTTGCACTGAGTGAGCTGGGTTTATACTGAGTGAGCTGGGTTTATACTGAGTGAGCTGGGTTTGCACTGAGTGAGCTGGGTTTGCACTGAGTGAGCTGGGTTTATACTGAGTGAGCTGGGTTTATACTGAGTGAGCTGGGTTTATACTGAGTGAGCTGTGTTTACCCTGAGTGAGCTGTGTTTACACTGAGTGAGCTGGGTTTATACTGAGTGAGCTGGGTTTACACTGAGTGAGCTGGGTTTGCACTGAGTGTGCTGGGTTTATACTGAGTGAGCTGGGTTTACACTGAGTGAGCTGGGTTTATACAGAGTGAGCTGGGTTTACACTGAGTGAGCTGGGTTTATACTGAGTGAGCTGTATGTATTTACACTGAGTGAGCTGGGTTTGCACTGAGTGTGCTGGGTTTATACTGAGTGAGCTGGGTTTATACTGAGTGAGCTGGGTTTATACTGAGTGAGCTGTGTTTACCCTGAGTGAGCTGTGTTTACACTGAGTGAGCTGGGTTTATACTGAGTGAGCTGGGTTTACACTGAGTGAGCTGGGTTTGCACTGAGTGTGCTGGGTTTATACTGAGTGAGCTGGGTTTACACTGAGTGAGCTGGGTTTATACAGAGTGAGCTGGGTTTACACTGAGTGAGCTGGGTTTATACTGAGTGAGCTGTATGTATTTACACTGAGTGAGCTGGGTTTGCACTGAGTGTGCTGGGTTTATATTGAGTGAGCTGGGTTTATACTGAGTGAGCTGTATGTATTTACACTGAGTGAGCTGGGTTTGCACTGAGTGTGCTGGGTTTACACTGAGTGAGCTGGGTTTATACTGAGTGAGCTGGGTTTATACTGAGTGAGCTGGGTTTACACTGAGTGAGCTGGGTTTATACTGAGTGAGCTGGGTTTACACTGAGTGAGCTGGGTTTGCACTGAGTGTGCTGGGTTTATACTGAGTGAGCTGGGTTTATACTGAGTGAGCTGGGTTTACCCTGAGTGAGCTGGGTTTGCACTGAGTGAGCTGTATGTATTTACACTGAGTGAGCTGGGTTTACCCTGAGTGAGCTGGGTTTGCGCTGAGTGAGCTGTATGTATTTACACTGAGTGTCCTGTGTGTATGTACTAGATTTACACTGTGTGTATAGCTGGGTTTTACTCAATGGGAAGTTACTGTGGGGCTGCTGGACAGGCAGTTGGGTTGTGGATGTTTCAGGAATGACATTCTCTGCTTTACTCCACTCTATCCCCCCTGCCCTGTCCCTGTGCCCCCCACCCTGTCCCTGCACCCCCTTCCCTGTCCCTGTACCCCCTGCCCTGTCCCTGTACCCCCTGCCCTGTCCCTGTGCCCCCCACCCTGTCCCTGCACCCCCTTCCCTGTCCCTGTACCCCCTGCTCTTTCCCTGTGCGCCCCACCCTGTCCCTGTACCCCCTTCCCTGTCCCTGTACCCCCTGCCCTGTCCCTGTGCCCCCCACCCTGCCTCTGTGCCCCCTTCCCTGCCTCTGTGCCCCCGACCCTGCCTATGTGCCCCTCTCTTCTCCTCATACAGACAGGGACATCCACAGTCTGGTCATCCGCTCTGTCTGCCATGCCCATGGAGGCGTCTACAAAAGCGTCATCTCCAACAAGGTGGGGAAGGCCGCCTGCTATGCCCACCTGTATGTCGCAGGTAAGCTGCTGCACCTGGGAGCTCAATATGTTCACTACCCTTTTGTACGTTTTTAGCCGTACGGTTGTTCTGCTGGTCCGAAGTACGGATTTAGAGTCTGAGCCATAATGATTGTGTGCTTGTGTGTTGGTGGGTTTGTGTAAATTTATGTCTGTGTTTGTGCGTACCCACATTTGTGCATTCATGCGCGTATGTGGGCACACGTGTGTGCATGCATGTGTGTGTGTGTGTACATTCATTCCTGTGTGTGTGTGTGTGCGCATGCACGTGTGTGTTATTGATTGCTGAGTATGCAGTGTTCTGTCCCCTCTCTGTAGATGTTCTCCCTGACCCTCCGGATGGGGCTCCGGTCATAGAGGGGGTCACAGGGAAGACTGTCACCCTCAGCTGGAGGAAACCCAAGAGGCTGGATCCCTCTTTAGGTACTGACTGTGTTCCAGACTCATTACTCCAGCAGTACTGTCTGTGTCCCAGACTAATTACTCTAACAGTACTGGGTGTGTTCCAGACTCATTACTCTAACAGTACTGTGCGTGTTCCAGACTCATTACTCCAGCAGTACTGTCTGTGTTCCAGACTCATTACTCTAACAGTACTGTCTGTGTTCCAGACTCATTACTCCAACAGTACTGACTGTGTTCCAGACTCATTACTCTAACAGTACTGTCTGTGTTCCAGACTCATTACTCTAACAGTACTGACTGTGTTCTAGACTCATTACTCTAACAGTACTGGGTGTGTTCCAGACTCATTACTCTAACAGTACTGTGCGTGTTCCAGACTCATTACTCCAGCAGTACTGTCTGTGTTCCAGACTCATTACTCTAACAGTACTGTCTGTGTTCCAGACTCATTACTCCAACAGTACTGACTGTGTTCCAGACTCATTACTCTAACAGTACTGTCTGTGTTCCAGACTCATTACTCTAACAGTACTGACTGTGTTCTAGACTCATTACTCTAACAGTACTGACTGTGTTCCAGACTCATTACTCCAACAGCACTGACTGTGTTCAAAACTCATTACTCCAGCAGTACTGTCTGTGTCCCAGACTAATTACTCTAACAGTACTGTCTGTGTTCCAGACTAATTACTCTAACAGTACTGACTGTGTTCTAGACTCATTACTCTAACAGTACTGACTGTGTTCCACACTCATTACTCCAACAGTACTGACTGTGTTAAAAACGTATTGCTCCAACAGTACTGTCTGTGTTCCAGACTGATTACCGGAGTAGTACTATCTGTGTTCCAGACTGATTACTCCAGCAGTACTCTCTGTGTTCAAGATTCATCAGAATGAAGAAGGCAGAATGATTTGTGAATGAGGCAGATTGATTTATGAATGCTCCTAGTGCTGCAGTTTCAGGTTGCAAATATTTTATTTTGCTCAAGGCCTCCTTAGGCAGAGGTTTGACGTGTTTTATTCCTGCTTGTCCGTCTCACTCTCTCGGTAAGTAACTCCTTGGTCCACATTCGGCTGCGCTCATACTGCAGACCTTAATGCAGACCGCTGATTTGTTGCTCAGATCCGAGTTTTTTAACTGACTGTTCAAATTCATTTCTGAAAGTGACCCAGCTGTCCCGCCAGTGCCGAATTATGAAGACATTATCCTGTCACACGGAGAGTGATGTAATCACTTCGCTAGTCTGCCTCTGGTTTGGCGGGTGATGCCCGGGCTCAGCTGGCATACATGGGCACACTATGCCCAAGTTTGAGCATCCACACAGGAATGGCATGCAAGTCACATGGCTATGTATCAGATTTACCTCCACGTAAAGATGTGGCACAAATCAGAACGAATGATAAGATGCAGCTCAATGTAGATTTAACTGTTTACACTGTTAAAAAAAAACCCAAACAGTTATATGAGGTACTGGGCCACCTTTAGCTGCAGTCTGTATGTATCTTTTCGTACAGGCACAGGATCAAACCCAATGTTTGCATGAGGGGCTACAGGTGCAGGATCAAGCCCAATGTTAGCATGAGGGGCTACAGGTACAGGATCAACCCCAATGTTAGCATGAGGGGCTACAGGTACAGGATCAAGCCCAATGTTGGCATGAGGGGCTACAGGCACAGAATCAAGCCCAATGTTAGCATGAGTGGCTAAAGGTACAGGATCAAGTCCAATGTTAGCATGAGGGGCTACAGATGCAGGATCAAGCCCAATGTTAGCATGAGGGGCTACAGGTGCTGGATCAAGCACAATGTTAGCATGAGGGGCTACAGGTGCAGGATCAAGTCCAATGTTAGCATGAGTGGCTACAGGTGCAGGATCAAGTCCAATGTTAGCATGAAGGGCTACAGGTGCAGGATCAAGCCCAATGTTAGCATGAGGGGCCACAGGTGCAGGATCAAGCCCAATGTTAGCATGAGGGGCTACAGGTGCAGGATCAAGCCCAATGTTAGCATGAGGGGCCACAGGTGCAGGATCAAGCCCAATGTTAGCATGAGAGGCTACAGGTACAGGGTCAAGCCCAATGTTAGCATGAGAGGCTACAGGTACAGGGTCAAGCCCAATGTTGGCATGAGGGGCTACAGGCACAGAATCAAGCCCAATGTTAGCATGAGTGGCTAAAGGTACAGGATCAAGTCCAATGTTAGCATGAGGGGCTACAGATGCAGGATCAAGCCCAATGTTAGCATGAGGGGCTACAGGTGCTGGATCAAGCACAATGTTAGCATGAGGGGCTACAGGTGCAGGATCAAGTCCAATGTTAGCATGAGTGGCTACAGGTGCAGGATCAAGTCCAATGTTAGCATGAAGGGCTACAGGTGCAGGATCAAGCCCAATGTTAGCATGAGGGGCTACAGGTGCTGGATCAAGCACAATGTTAGCATGAGGGGCTACAGGTGCAGGATCAAGCCCAATGTTAGCATGAGGGGCTACAGGTGCAGGATCAAGCCCAATGTTAGCATGAGGGGCCACAGGTGCAGGATCAAGCCCAATGTTAGCATGAGAGGCTACAGGTACAGGGTCAAGCCCAATGTTAGCATGAGGGGCTACAGGTACAGGATCAAACCCAATGTTACCATGAGGGGCTACAGGTACAGGGTCAAGCCCAATGTTAGCATGAGGGGCTACAGGTGCAGGATCAAGCCCAATGTTAGCATGAGAGGCTACAGGTACAGAGTCAAGCCCAATGTTAGCATGAGGGGCTACAGGTGCAGGATCAAGCCCAATGTTAGCATGAGGGGCTACAGGTGCAGGATCAAGCCCAATGTTAGCATGAGGGGCTACAGGTGCAGGATCAAGCCCAATGTTAGCATGAGAGGCTACAGGTACAGGGTCAAGCCCAATGTTAGCATGAGGGGCTACAGGTGCAGGATCAAGCCCAATGTTAGCATGAGGGGCTACAGGTGCAGGACCAAGCCCAATGTTAGCATGAGGGGCTTCATGAGAGAGGTTTTAAAATCCGCACATCAGACAGGCAGAAAGAGAGCAGCCAGACTGGGCAGGAGGCTTGTGGAGCAGAAAAGGTATAATTTTCAATTTGAACCCTGATGTATTTTTTTGGGTTGCTTCTATTTATTTATTTGGACATGTGTTTTATTCAATGTGTGTTTGCGCGTTCGTTGGATTATTGGCAAGTTTAGCCCTCCGTGCTGGCAAGGCGATTCACCGTGGCCATGTTTGCAGGCAGCCTAAATATTGACAGGCTTGCTTTTGTGATTGCAGACGCCAGCTCTTTGATGTACGCCATCCAGCAGCAAGCGCTGGGGTCCGTGCAGTGGACTATCATAGCCTCTGGGCTGAGGCAGACCTCCTACACCGTTGCCTCCCTCTCCAAAGGAGTCCGCTACTCTTTTAGAGTCCTGTCGACCGTCAGCAAGACCTTCAGCAAGCCCTCTCCCCCCACCGAACCTGTGCAGCTTCTGGACCGGGGTAAGAAACAGGGCTTATTATTTTTAAAAAAAACATTATTCTACAAGTTAATGCATTTCCAGTATATTATCTTACGTATTTCTTTTAGTAAAACCACCTATTACATAGATTTATTGGTATATTATTGAAAGAGATCACATGTATTGTGTTACAGGGTTATTATATTCTAATAGAACATTGTATATAAGTTTTGCACTTACCATGCTTTCCAGACCCTTTTTTGTATCACCGAAGTACCAGTTCTTCAGTATTTTTCATACATTTGATTTTGTGTGAATATAAGTAAATGTATTTTCTCATGTATTCCTAATGTATGGCTTTTGTACATTGAAAATGCACGTAAAATGTGCTGAATGTATCTTGGTGTACAGAGAGGGGGATAGCGTGTCTGATATGGGTCATAACAGACCGATCTGTAACCGCATTGCCGGTGCTGGTTCTGTTCCCCCACAGGCCCATACCTTCGAGAGGCCCCGGTCATCATTGATAAACCGGACGTGGTTTACGTGGTGGAGAACCAGTCTGTCAGCATCACCGTGACTCTCAACCACGTCCAGGCTGCAGTCACGTGGAAGAAGTGAGTCACCCATCCTAATGAAATGATGAACTGATTAGCAGTTAGCTTGTCGTTAATTGATATTAAATGGATTCATTAAGCGTGTGGCACGGTGGTGCGCTGTCGCCTCACAGCGAGAAGGTAATGAGTTCGATTACCAAACAAGGACCTCTCTGTGCGGAGCGTGTCCAGAGACATGCAGGTTAAGCTAACTGGAGAGTCTAAATTGCCTCTAGGTGTGAGTGAATGTTGTGTGTGTGTGTGTGTGTGTGTGTGTATGAGTGTGTGAGTGAACGGTATGTGTGAATATGAGTGCGTGAGTGAATGGTGTGTGTGCGTATGAGTGTGTGAGTGAATGTGTGTGTGCATATGAGTGTGTGAGTGAATGTGTGTGTGCGTATGAGTGTGAGTGAATGGTGTGTGTGTGCGTATGAGTGTGTGAGTGAATGGTGTGTGTGCGTATGAGTGTGTGAGTGAATTGTGTGTGTGCCTATGAGTGTGTGAGTGAATGGTGTGTGTGTGCGTATGAGTGTGTGAGTGAATGGTGTGTGTGTGCGTATGAGTGTGTGAGTGAATGGTGTGTGTGTGCGTATGAGCGTGTGAGTGAATGGTGTGTGTGCATATGACTGTGTGAGTGAATTGTGTGTGTGCCTATGAGTGTGTGAGTGAATGGTGTGTGTGTGCGTATGAGTGTGTGAGTGAATGGTGTGTGTGAGTGTGTGAGTGAATGGTGTGTGTGTGCGTATGAGTGTGTGAGTGAATGGTGTGTGTGTGCATATGAGTGTGTGAGTGAATTGTGTGTGTGCCTATGAGTGTGTGAGTGAATGGTGTGTGTGTGCGTATGAGTGTGTGAGTGAATGGTGTGTGTGTGCGTATGAGTGTGTGAGTGAATGTGTGTGTGCCCTGCACTGGATTGGTAACCTGTTCAGGGGGTATTCCTGCCTCTCACAGGAAGAGGCTCAAAAGGCTCCAGCCTCCTGGATTAAGTTTAGGAAACAGACAGAGGGATTCAGTGATTAATGTCTCTGATGGGTCCGAGGCTCCTCTTGTCTGCTGTTCCCAGAATGCATCACTCCCTGATCGGGGAAGGATGAAAAACAGCAGTGCTTCTGCCCTTGAGTGTCACGACCATCCACACTTACAGGCACCTTTTTAACAAACCTCTCTCTGTTCATTACATTCCGTTTTAGTGGTTTGCCACTTAAAAAAACAATGTAGGAAACAGTAAGCTAGAAACAAATACCAAAGAAGGAGTAACTTAGTTATTGACTGCAGCATAAACAACAGCGAAGCGTATAGTAATTAAGCAGTGTTCAATAGATGATCAAGATTCGTAAATGTAATTGCTTCCTAAAGAATCACTATTACAAATAATAAAATAAAAATAGAATAGTAGTACTCCCCACTAAATGCTAATCAGTAGCAACCTGTTGCCCTGCAGGGTTTAAGGGTATGCAGAAATTTGGTGCTACTCAACGTGCACTCGATCACATAAAGCTGTAGATTACAGAACTGAAATGAACTCACCCCACCTTGTTACATGAGGCTGAAGTAGCTGTGGGTTGTCCTGGTGTGCGTAATAAAACAGAATAAATGATTGCTGTCTCTCAGACTATGAGTCATTTGACATTAACAGGTCTAGTAGAATGTCAACATGTGAAACGATAATAATATTATAATATTATTATAAGAGCCACTACTGTTATAATTACGCTGCTCAGCCCGTTCTGTTTATTAGGAGTCCAAGCAGCGAAGCTGCAGGAACCCTATTGTTATTGTTTTTGTTCAGTTTTTTTTTTTTTTTTTCAAAAACCATAAATTGTAGAGCTTGGAAATTAGTGGCACTGTAATGCAGCAATGTACATTTTGGCCCATAATTCCTGAACCGTGTGGTGTAGAATCAGAATTATTTTTTTGCTGAACAAAGTGTACATTTCCAATTTAATTTGCGTATGCCAAGATTTTCCACCATTTTTCATTTTCTGTCTGGAATTGTTTGGCCTATCATCACCAAATTAGACCAGAAAGAATCTGTTGATGAACCTCAATAATTATTTTTTAAAATGTTGACTTTTCAAAACAATATGGTCGCCACACATCAATCAATTGTCATTGGCGTGGCCTTGTTTTATTTAAACAGCTATAACTCATGTCTGATCCTGAAATCTGCTTCATAAGTACTGCATATGATTCTGAGGAAGGATGCCAATTTTGTTGCTGCTCTGTCAATAGGTGGCACTGTAAGCTATTTTTTAATTTAAATGCCTATAACTCTTAAAACATTCAGGCTGAAATTTTTCCTGATGCATCACTTTGAATGCCCCCACCAGTCATTCTAATGATCCAAAGATAACGTAAAAAACATAATAATAATAATAATAATAATACATTTCATTTATGTATCCATGCTTTACCTGGACAGTTTGTAGAATAATGAAATAGTTTTAATAATGAGATTTAGCCGGATGAGATTGTTTAGTGAGATGATGGTAGTAATGACATCATCGATGATGATGAAGGGAAGTCACGCCCGGTCTTGGCCCCGCCTCTCAGGCAGGACGTGTTGCTGGAGCACAGGCCTGGTGTGTTTGAGATGAGCATGCCTGACGATGACCAGCACACGCTGAAGATGGTGAGGATGAGGAGCTCTGACGTGGGGCAGATCATATGCATGGCCACCAACCAGCACGGCAGCGACTCCTGCATACTCACTCTGGAGATGGCAGGTAAACACAGCAAGCATTATCTACATGCATTATCTCTCTCTGTCTTTCTCTCTCTCTCTCTCTGTCTGTCTCTGTCTGTCTCTCTCTCTGTCTCTCTCTCTCTCTCTCTCTCTCTCTCTCTCTCTCTCGTCCCCTCTCCCTCCCTATTCTCTTATTCCTCCTATTCTCTCTCTCTTTTGCTCTCCAGTACCTAATACCTGGTATGACATACGTTGTGTGTGGGCCAGGTGGTCTTACGTGGTGGTAATGTGTTTTTATAATATTATTACTGTGGTAACCGCTCCCCCTCCCCCCCCCCCCAGTGCCCCCCACATTTGAGTCCATCATGGAGGACATGGATGTTCAGGTGGGAGAGACACCTCGCTTCGCAGTGGTCGTCGAGGGAAAACCTGTCCCAGACATCATGTGGTACAAGGTAGAGATCCTTAGTTACTGACATTATGTGACTGGTTCTCTCTGTGCACTCACAGGCTGTGTCTCTCTGTATCTGACAGGCTGTTTATTTGACTCACAGGCTGTGTCTTTCTGTGACTGACGGGCTGTTTCTCTGTGACTGACAGGCTGTTTCTGTGACAGACAGACTGGTTCTCTCTGTGCACACACAGGCTGGTCCTCTCTGTGACTGACAGGCTGTTTATTTGACTCACAGGTTGTGTCTTTCTGTGACTCACTGGCTGTTTCTGTGCCAGACAGACTGTATCTCTCTGTGACTGACAGGCTGTTTCTGTGACTCACAGGCTGTGTCTCTCTGTGAATCACAGGCTGTTTCTGTGACTGACAGGCTGTGTTTCTCTGTGACTCACAGACTGTCTCTCTGTGACACATAGGCTGTGTCCCTCTGTGACTGGAAGGCTTATTCTGTGACTCACAGGCTGTCTCTCTGTGACTCACAGGCTGTTTCTGTGACACGCAGGCTGTGTCTTTGTGAACACACTGGCTGTGTCTCTCTGTGATTGACAGGCTTTTTCTGTGACTAACTGGCTGTTTCTGTGACTCACAGGCTGTGTCTCTCTGTGACTGACAGGCTTTTTCTGTGACTGAATGGCTGTTTCTGTGCACACACTGGCTGTGTCTCTCTGTGATTGACAGGTTTTTTCTGTGACTCACTGGCTGTGTCTCTCTGTGATTGACAGGCTTTTTCTGTGACTGACTGGCTGTTTCTGTGCACACACTGGCTGTGTCTCTCTGTGATTGACAGGCTTTTTCTGTGACTGACTGGCTGTTTCTGTGCACACACAGGCTGTTTCTGTGACTGACTGGCTGTTTCTGTGCACACACAGGCTGTTTCTGTGACTGACTGGCTGTTTCTGCGCACACACAGGCTGTTTCTGTGACTGACTGGCTGTTTCTGCGCACACACTAGCAGTGTCTCTCTGTGATTGACAGGCTTTTTCTGTGACTGACTGGCTGTTTCTGTGCGCACACAGGCTGTTTCTCTCTGTGACTGACTGGCTGTTTCTGTGCACACACAGGCTGTTTCTCTCTGTGACTGACTGGCTGTTTCTGTGCACACACAGGCTGTTTCTGTGACTGACTGGCTGTTTATGTGCACACACAGGCTGTTTCTGTGACTGACTGGCTGTTTCTGTGCACACACAGGCTGTTTCTGTGACTGACTGGCTGTTTCTCTCTGCAGTCTGCAGTCCCCAGGCCTCTTTCCAAATCTCTCCCACTCTCTTTACACCCACAGTTTCCCCCGAGGCCTCTTACTTGTTATTGTCAAGTTCTTGGCTCTTTCTAGAAGGGTCCAAGTGAATTCTGCTGACATATCTCTCATTTTGTTTTGCACTTACCCTTCACAGAAAAGATTTGTGTACAGTTCTCCATCTTGAGCTGCTTCAAACTCATACAGTTTGGATTTATCTCCCCAAGCTTCCTTTCTTTATACTGTAATTCTCATAGCCCTCTCTCACTGTGTATAGAGTAAGAACTCAACCTCATACACATTTAAATATGGAACAGTACTTTGGTTAAAACATCTTCTCTGAGCAGTCCGTGTGCTTTTTCTTTTAGAATCTAAGCATATGTAATTTAGACAATCAATGATATGATTAAAGTTGCAGTTCTGCTTCTCTGCATCTTTAAATGCATTTAAATGGAACAGGGAATGTTCTGTTCTGTTCGCTGCTATTCTGTGTTCTATTCACTCTCATATGGTCACAGTTCATCCATGTATATATAGATTTAAGAAAAGTAAGATCAATAATTGTAAGATGGATGGATAGATAGATTGACTGATTGATTGATTGATTGATTGATTGATTGATTGATTGCTCCCAGAACGACACACTGTTGTCAGACAGCAGCCACTTCACCTTTGTGTATGACGATAACGAATGCTCCCTGGTGATCCTCAACATCCAAGAGGAGGACTCTGGCGTGTACACCTGCACGGCCAAAAACCTGGCTGGGGTGGTGTCCTGCAAGGCCGAGCTCACCGTACACACAGGTAAGACTCCTCCCCCCGCGGAACCGGCAGCCAGGCGTGCCGTGGTCCGCCTGGACACGACTGCACCGACCGTGAACTGCTGCGGTCATCAGCCGAGTTCGATGTGATCTCAGCATCCTTACTGTGTCAGCGGCATTGACACAGTAAAACCCAGCGCAAGTACAGTGTAGCTGTTGGATTTGTGATTGGTATGTGCTGTCTTGATGGCATTCATCATCAAGACCACATCATCATAATGCAAGTGCCAAAAATTTGTCAGCATATCCCTTATTTTGTCTGTCCACAAAATTCACCAGCAAATGTACTGTAAGCATTTTTTCTTCATATCATTCAGTACAGAAGATTAGATACAATTAATATTTGACCTTGGATCTTTTACAAGGAGGCATTGCTTAATGCGTCTTTTACAAGGAGGCAATGTTTAATGCCTTTGATTTGCAATTCAAATCCAGTGCTGGCCCATAAATCAGCATGCAGTAAATCTTACACTGCTGTCCTGCAGAACATGAGTCTAATAACGTGATTAAATGTGATTTTTTGGGAGGTCATTTTCAATGTGGAAATGACAGTTGGGTCATTATTGTTATTGTACCAGCGTAATGGCGAATGCTATTATAGAAATAACTGGGGAGGAGATGGGATGCAACAGGTGTTATCCCACTTACGGTACAGTGCCAAGGTCAATCCAACCCATAATGCCCTGAGAAGAGTATGGGTGTCATGCAACATATAACAATTATCATTCACTTACATACAAAATGTACATGTGTAAATGTGTATATTATGTGCTTTCATTCTGCAGTTTATTGTATTCATTCTAGTCCACTTTTTACATTATTTTGTGTTTTATTCTGTATTTTTGCATCTTGAGTACCAACCTTATTTTTGATTTCTGCTTTTCTGAAAAGAATGAGGCATTGAGTATTGGAGTAGAGTTTAGACTTTTCGTTTGTGTGAGATGCCCCTGTAACACCCCCCCTGACTGGAGTGTGTCTGACCCTGCAGCCGCGCCAGAGACAGAGGAGGCCATGGAGGATGAGGAGACCGTGCTGAGGAAGATGCGTAGGCTCACTGACTACTACGACATACACAAGGAGATCGGGAGGTGAGCCACCAGCCAGCCACGGGCCCACCCACCCCACCCCCCCCACCCCCACAAGTCTGAGTGGGGGATTTATGGTGGACTCCATTTCCCATCATGCACCACTTCCTCCTGCCCCCCCAGGGGGAACAAGAATGCCCTCATTAGATACACTGCTTGGCGTGAAGATTTAACATCAGCACAGGCCACTAGTTTTGACAATGTCAGGGGGAATTTTTTTCTCTCCCTAGGCCCGTCGAGGCAGGCCACGCGAGAGAAATAATTAGAGAGAAATGTCCAGAGGGAATCTTCTGTCTGACTTAATGAAGCTGACAGGCGGTCAGCCTGCATCTTAAGCTTCAAGCCCTGTGCTGTGAACAGGATCCAGAGTC
Source organism: Anguilla anguilla (assembly GCF_013347855.1). NCBI lineage: Eukaryota > Metazoa > Chordata > Actinopteri > Anguilliformes > Anguillidae > Anguilla > Anguilla anguilla. Next base: position 2,388,383 of record NC_049215.1, on the reverse strand, counting down.
AGACATCTGGGGTCAAAGGTCAAACTTCATCCCAGTGTTGTAGTGCCTTTTCAGGAAGCATGGGATCATATATTGTAAATTTAATATGCAAATACTTGATTACAAGAATTGTTCTTGCACATTGACATTCAAATACATTCCGTTTACTACAAGGTGACAATAAAGCAGTTCTGTTCCCCCTGGTATTTTCTTGAAGGACAGCTGAAGGACTCTGCATAAAAAACAGATGATTGATTGATTTTATTAATTTTCTTGCCTAATTTAATCAGCATAACTCCTTGCAGTGAGGCACAGAATTGTGAATTTTTCAAAGCACTTGAGGTCTGATTATTTTAATATTCAATCTTGAGAGCCATAGAATATTTGAGTATGTAATTAATCAGATGCCTGTTCCTAATTTACACCTCTGAGATATATACACGTCTGCTCTGAGCAGCCTTGGTCTTCACTACAGAAACAGATGCTGGAGAAAGTGAATTTGTGTGAGAGAAGGGTGTGTTGTGCTGTTTGCTGGAATTGAGAGGCATGGAGTGCCAAGCGGCCGCTTTTCCTCATTATCTGCGGCACCGCTCTGCGGGCTGTGAATTGGTCTGTGATCGTGCCTGTGCCCATGCCCGTGCCTGTGCTTGTGCCGATGCGCTTGCATGTGCCTGTGTCCATGCTCGTGCCTGTGACTGTGCCCATGCCTGTGCTTGTGCCTGTGTTCATTCCTATCCCTGTGCCCATGCCTGTGCTTGTGTCTGTGCCTGTTACTGTGACTGTGCTCGTGCTAATGCCTGTGTCTGTGCGCGTACATGTGCCTGTGATCGTGCCTGTGCCCATGCCTGTGTCCATGCTCGTGCCTGTGACAGTGCCTGTGCTAGTTCCTATCCCTGTGCCTGTGTCTGTGCCTGTTACTGTGACTGTGTCTGTGCTCGTGCTCATGCCTGTGTCTGTGCTCGTGCTCATGCCTGTGTCTGTGCTTGTACCTGCAACTGCCGCCCCACAGCTGTGCGTGTGCGTGAGTGTGAGTGTGAGTGTGTGTGTGTGCGTGTGTGTGTGCGTGTGTGCATGTGTGCGCGTGAGTGCGTGTGTGCGTGTGTGCGTGTGTGCATGTGTGTGTGTGTGTGTGTGTGCGTGTCTGACGCTGTACTAAGCAACAAATTGGAAATGAAGCCCTGCAGCAAGTTCAGAAAGAGCAAAAAAAATTACAAATATAAAAATAAAACAACTCCAATCACAACACAAAACAAGTGAGCAAAAAAGGCCAAGCTTAATGCAGAAAGGGCTTCTGTAAATGCCATTCCCTTTTTGCCCTTTTATTGATGTTTAATTTAAACAGGAACCACCGTGAAAACTTGACACCTAAGGTGTTTCATTACAAAAAAATTAAGACACAGCTTAAATTAAAAGTTCACTGCGTGTTATGACACACACTATATACAACTTTAATGCTAAATTACTCTATCATCAAAAGGTTGTTTAATCATCTTAAATCTATTTTTATGGATACTCCTCCTATTCTTTTGAATCCCTTTAGGTTGTTATGTGGGCCCTGTATTACATGACTGCTAAAATTGCCACTGTAAGGCATATTGGCTGGTATGCAATCAACATCCTTGAAGGGACAGTTCACTTTCTAGAGTTTAGTAATACTATTTCAGTTTTACTGTATTTATTAGACTTCCCCAAACTGTTTTTGTCTGCGATGAAGGATATTTTAGATACTTGCAGAGGTTTCTGACAACCTGCCTGCTTTACAATTGTAGCAAAGTCATACACTTCAGGTAACTCCAAAACATTGTGCCTCCAGAAGTATACATGTGTATATTACCAAATTAATCTTAAAATAATGAATCATATTTAATCATATTTCCTATGGTGTGAGAATCATTAAATGCTTTAAAATTAATCTGCTTGTATGTTTAGCCTTTGGAAACATGACATCACTCTACAAGTGTGTGTTCATTTCTTTTGACTATGAGCCCTAGAATGCAGCAATTAAAAATGAGCAGTTCTGTTTCATCACGAACATAGCTTAAGTTAAGAAATCTAAACTACAACTAATTCACCAGACTGAGTTTGTGAAGAAAACGGTGTAACACTTATATTCACATCCAGGTCAAAGCAAGGAAGAAATGCTGTTGGATACAGGGCATTGACTGCTGTGCGTTTTCTGCAGCTGAATTGCGCTGGAGAAGTGAGGCCAGGTGTTAGCGTCAGCGCGGAGGAATAACCTTAGTACTGCGCACCATTACTCACAAAGACCAGGCAAATGTATTCTGCAGGGCAGAAACTATTCAAACGAATGTTGTTGATGTCAGCTGATTTCTTTATAATACATAATACAGTATTAGTATTGAATTTTTATTGATTGTCCTTTGTAGTGTAGGTTTCAGCATAGGAGAATGTAGGGCTCTTGAGATTAAGGCCAGAGAAACTCATGTCCCCTACAGGGGACAAAAATGAATTGCTGGGTAATTAGGAGGATATATATATATATATATATATATATATATATACAGTTTGTTTCCTCAGATAGTGCCGTTTCCTGGCTGCTAGTAACCCAGGGTTCAGTCTGAGGTAGTTGAAATAAATCACGCTAGACTTGAGTAAGAATAGATCACTTGAGTTATTTAGTGTTTTCTAAAGTTCATCTACCTATTTGTTTATATTTTGTTCAAAAATTTAATTTCCCAATACCTGTTCAGTCCCCCTGACTTTCAAATCAGGTGATTATAAGCCAGCTGCAGTTAACAGCTGAATAAAGATATTGCTTTGCGTTGTGCGTATTTAATTTGAAGTGAAACGATGGGCGTGGCCTTTGGAGTGAAACAATGGGCGTGGCCTTTGGAGTGAAACACTGGGCGTGGCCTTTGGAATGAAACGATGGGCGTGGCCTTTGGAGTGAAACGATGGGCGTGGCCTTTGGAGTGAAACGCTGCTGTTTTCCCAGGGGCGCTTTCTCCTACGTGAAGCGCGTGACGGAGAAAGAGGGGAAAGCGGAGTTCGCGGCGAAGTTCATGAGCGCGCGCGCCAAGAAGAAGACCTCCGCGCTGCGCGAGATGAACCTGCTCTCCCGGCTGGACCACCAGCGCATCGTCTACTTCCACGACGCCTTCGAGAAGAAGAACGCCGTTATCGTCATCACCGAGCTGTATCCTTTCTCATTTTCCGCTTGCGCCCGGCAGCGCTCAGCAGAGCAACAACGCGCTTTTAATCTTATTTCCTCTACTTTACCGCTAAAATAGGACAAAAAGATCGCCAGTGCGGAGAGACGGTTTTACTCATTTTAAGATTTGCTAAAGGGGGTCAGACAATTTCACCTTACAAGCAAAAAGTAACTTAACCTCTTAGCGCAAAGCCCCTAATGGTCGGCACGCCGGCATGCCGAGATTACTGAACTTAGACATCCGGTGCTACTGCAACCAAAGTATGAGTTTAAAACAGAAATGCGTTGTTTTAGTTCCATTAGTAGACGATACACGACAACTATGCCTAATACGGTGTTTTGCAGCGCCACCATTGTCGCTCTGGTCGTTCATTTAACACGCACCCCCTCCCTGCAGTCTCATCTACAACTACACCCCCACCCATGACATAATGGACAATATTGTCTATCTTGGCATTCATAAAAATATTATTTCACCATTAAAAAATCGTATTCCGATAAACCCGACAATAGCCCTAAGATGTGCCAATACAGCAGTGAAAACGCTGCTCACTTAATAACGAAACAAACGAGACAAAGTTTTAAAAAATGATACCATGTCATTCTACAGTCAATATCTGGGACTAAATATTGAATAAATATACAACCTTACCGTTGGTTTTATGCGTAGAGATGTCCCTTTTGAGACTGTGTAGTCATGTATTGTCTTGGACAATCCGTTTGTGATGCCTGTATAGAACTATATCATTGATTTACTGTCTCTGTCTCTATCTACTGAAAACAGGTAAGATTTCATCATTGCTATGTAAGTATTGCTGCTCAAAATATTTCGGTTATATACGTTATTTTTGAAATTGAGTGTCTTTAAATAGTTCAGTGGTATTTATGTAATGTGGATATTTCACACCGTAATGTAAGCGTTAGTTAGTAGTCTAATAGTTTTTGTGATGCATGCAACAGTGATGATGAGTGTTGGAACATTGCCAAAACGTGGTGGACGGTTGAAAATTGTTTTCATGTCGTCCCATCCCCATACAAGAAAACAGACAAGAGTACAGAGTATAGAAATACATACAAGAGTTAATTATTACACATTTAGGTACTGTAACCAAATGTGTGACAATATTTTTGTATTATTTTTTTATCTGATAGCAATGTTTTATCTTAAAACATTGCTCATTTATAGCGGCTCATTTATATGCTTTATAATGGACAAAAAGCATTTTATTCAATTTTTCAGAGATTTTGGATATGTTTCTGGACCCCTAGATATTTTAGACCACTGTACTGACTGATCCAGCACATGTATAGTTAAACCTGCTGTATATATGCAATCTCTCAGTATTTCATTACAAACTAAAAAAGTGCAAGTTCATTTCTGATTTTTTGTCTAGACAATTGCATTAGTGGCACTTTATTTCTTCCAAAATTATGAATATAAACTAATCTGCGTTGGTATTGTAAATTGTACAAATGTCTTGCTTCATTTAAGCCATTTTTTAAAAGTCTCTGTGGTGTTCACATCTGGAGTTATAAAGCTTTAAATAGGGTACCCCCTAAATGGACAAGGATTGGCAAGATTTGGCATGTGCGCTAAGGGGTTAAAACAAGCTAATATTTTCTACTTGAGAGAAGAAAGTAAGATTTTATGTCTCGTTACGAGACTAAAACCCTGGTTAAGGCAGGCTGTTATGCAGTGAGGGAGAGAACCTGGTGACAGGGCCGATGTGTCAGTCAGCATCCTCCTGCATGCTCCACTGTGTCCTCCCGCCAGTCAGCCTGTTAGAATCACTAAGAGGATGTTCCCTCTGGTATGGCGCAGTCTGCTTGTCTGAGGCTGGTGACGGTTAAACCGTGCGCGGACGCTCTTTAGACTTCCCGCTAGCTCGATCTCAACGCTGGCGGCTTCTCTGGCTGTGTGGAAGTGGTCCGTAAACGCAGTCCGTACACGCGGTCCGTTAACACAGTCTGTTTGTCTGGGGCTGGTGACGGTTAAACCGTGCCGTTAACACAGTCTGTAAACTTGTAAACACACATCTGTAAACATGTAAGCGCCCTCCAGCTCACGAATGGAAGCACCTTTTTTTTTCTCCTTGACCGCTGCGTGAAGATGTCACGAAGAATTTCTGGACAAACTGACAAAGAAGTCTAGCATCACGGAGTCTGAGGTGAGTAGGTTTCTGGGGAGTCTTATGATGGCGGAAAGCGATGAATGGATTAATGTTATCAGCGATGATGAATGGATTAATGCTATTATCCGCTGCTATCCGGCCCTCACAACCCGCACAGCCCTGTAGGTCTTCCTGTGCTCTCTGACCTTGTGTGCATGGTCTTTCCTACAGACCGTGCCTGGGGGGCAGCGGTGAAGTATGGGCGTTAGCGCTAAATTACTGTATTTATTCCCGCAGATACGGTCCATTATGAGACAGCTGCTGGAAGGGGTTGGATACCTCCACCAGAACAACATCATGCATCTGGACATCAAGGTGAGCGCCACACCGCACCGGCGGTCTGAAGCAGGCGGCAGTGTCACGACCTTGGCGTTACGGCCTCGTCGCTACGGCCTCGTCGCTACGCCGCTGCGCGTTACGCTCCATCGACCGTCTCTGCCTTCCCTTTCAGCCGGAGAACATCCTCATGGCGGATCCCAGCGGGGAGCAGATCCGGATCTGCGATTTCGGGAACGCCATGGAGATCACGCTGGACGAGGCGCAGTACTGCAAATACGGCACTCCTGAATTCGTTGCCCCGGAGATCGTTAACCAAACACCTGTCTCCAAGGCATCAGACATCTGGTACATCACAGCTCCTAGTGAAAATTTTTTTTTAATGAAAAATATTATATATATATATGTATATATATATATATGAAGAATAATAGTGTAGGCTATGGTACAGTGCATCATGTATACGTTATATCTTTTAATGTATATTTACTCATAATTTACTATTTACTATTTGTTCACAGGCCTATCGGAGTGATGACGTATCTTTGGTAAGTCTGTTTGTCTTTGAGTCACACGGTGGGTTACTCGGACTGTGGAATCTGGAAGAGTAGATTTTCACAGTAGTGACTGTGCTGTGAAAGGCTCATTGCATTAAAAGCCTCCAGTGGCAAATTTGTCTATTGATCTTAGCCTAAACCTGCCACCCACCGTCTGCTGTGACCCATTTGAGAGTGGAGTACAGTACACTGTTTTATATGTTTAAATCAATGCCCTAAGAATGATGGGTCTTACAACATTGCTCTTTTGGCCAGGGAAGGAAATACATTTCTGAGACTCTTCTCCCCAAATTTTTATCAGAAACAAAATGCTTAAAATGGCTTCCTCATGAAGTAACAAAACATTATGGTGGACCTTTGCATCGGGCTATAGAATCTCAAACTCAAGGGCCACAAAGTCTGCTGATTTTCTGTGTTTCCGCACTTAAGTGCTCCATTTAAGTAATTGATTGGCTAAGGAGTCCCCAAGGCTTAGATTGGCTACTAAACGAAAGAAACCCACATAAGTCTGAAGAAACTGTCCCTCCAACACTGGAGTATAGAGCCATGTTCTAGCTAAACTGTGAAGGAAGTAGCTACGTCCGAAGGTGGCTGAATAACAGCCGGTCGTATTGCAGCATGCTCAAATAATCATGCAGAATCTGATCTGATCACCATGAAACCAAGGAAATGTGTATGCTATTATCCAACACTACAACTTTGATGATTCATGGGGTTTTGCTATATGGGCATGGCTGAAGTGCAGTGGAGTGTTGATCTGGCAGCTTGGACCCTGTAATTGCTGCCTGCTGCTGTGCTTATTATATTCACAGCAAAGGTGAGCTGTCAGAGCGAATAAAAGTCTGAATTTATCTTTCAGCCTCACTGGGGTCTCTCCCTTCGCCGGGGAGAACGACCGTAGCACCGTGCTCAACATCAGAAGCTACAACGTGGCTTTTGAGGAAAGCATGTTTGCTGGCCTGTGCCGAGAAGCTAAAGGTTTTGTCATCAAGCTGCTCGTGGCGGAGAGACTGTGAGTATCTGGTGCCATTCTCAAAGCTCTTCCACCCTCCGTACTCTGGGTTTGTTGCTGCAAAAGACTGCGTTGTCATTTCTTCTTTCCCTTCTTATTGCCTTGTGCTTCTCTCTCAAGAATTATTATTTATTTTTCAGGAGACCTGATGCCAATGAATGTCTCCGTCACCCGTGGTTTAAGGTGGGCCAAAACAATGAAGTCATTTGAAATGACAGTATAATGTCTACTGTAACATTATGTCCACAGACATGCAAATACATTAGCGTTCATAGAACAGGGATATATTTATTTTCTGCATATTATCAGATATTGTGTTAGTGTCAGCACATTAGAGAATGTTAATATGTTTGAGCATATTTTGTTAAAAATAAGTGTGGAAGGCATCATTGTTGTTTTAATGAAATTACACAGAATTTGTCTCAAGCTATGTAATCCTGCGGTAATTTGAAATGCTAAGACGATTTTTTGGTAACTCTGCCAAATTCCTCTATGGAGAATGGGCCATTTACATGGGTGATATGTGAAATGAAGAACACTGAGCAGGATCTTGTGTTTTTACCCAATTATACTTTTTAAAAATATGTCAGCCATGATCAATTGGATTTCTACTATTGCTTGATTATTGCTTGGACGTGTAAAACTAAACAATTAAACTTGGAATTTCTTAAGCTTGAATTTAGTGACCATTTGCATACTCGTATTTATAATTATATGTGTATTAATACTAGACCTTATCTAAGTAAATGACTATTCTCAGCACTTCAGTACTCCTCTGAAAGTATATTTCAATTAATGGCTTTAGATGGTTGGTTAAGATTCGGTCTTGAATGATCACTTATAACCTTCATCATTTGCAAATGAACATTGTTAAATTACATTTTTATGCTTACAGATGTTGACTAAGGGGAAGAGCATCAGCACTGAGAGTCTCAAACCGTTTTTATCCCGAAGAAAGTGGCAGGTATAACCGACAGGTTTAACATAAGGACCAAAATTTAATTGATCTCACGAATGTCTTTAAATTAAATACTTTTGCGTATATTGCAGCGCTCACTCATCAGTTACAAATCCAAAATGGTGATGAGGTCCATTCCCGAGCTTTTGGACGATTCCTCCAACCATATCTCCATCGCTGTGCCAAGGCACCTCAAAGAGGGTTCACCTCCAGCGTCCTCATCCTCCGACTCTGACGAAGACATCGATGAGCTGCCCTTCATCCCGATGCCTCACATCATGGACTTCTCTGGGTCCAGGATGTCCCTGACTGAGATCCCGGGTGATGAGGAAGTGGCGGGCAGGCCCAACGGTACTGTCGAGGGAGTGGGCCAAAGCGCCCAGGGCGTGATGCTCATGGAGTGCGAGCCGTCAGAGAAGGACGGCGGTGAGACAGTGGGCAGGGGGCGTGCCAGGAAGAGGGCTACGCAGGAAGAGGGCGGGGGATCTTCAGACGAGGAAACCGCAGAGGCGGCCAAGAGACCGGATCAGCCCAAGAGGCCACTGCGCAGAGGTTCGAGCATGGAGTCGGAAAAAGGAGAAGGAGTCCGGCGGAAGGGAGAGCTGCGCAGAGGGAGCTCGGCCGACAGCGCCCTGCTCCTCCACATCAAGCCAGAGGAGGGCGCCGGTGAGGAAGCTGCGGAAGACGGGAGGAAGGTCCTGAAAAAAGCCGTCTCCATGGAGCTGCCGCGCAGGAGCCCGAGTCCCGGCGCGGGAAAGATGAGCCAGGAGGACTACGCGCTGAAACTGGAGCTCATGAGGCAGCGGCTGCTGAGGGGCGGGTCTGTGGACAACAAGATGAGTGGCCTCCGAGGCCCCCTGCTGGAGACTCTGGGCATGTCTGAAGAGAAACGGTACTCCTCGCTGGATCGTTATGTGCGCCCGTCCCGGCTGGCTGTCCCGCCGCTGACTCGAGCGGCCTCCAGTGACTCCCCTAGGGACGAGACCCCAAAGACTAAGGTGCTCCGCAAGAGCGCCTCCTTCAGCCAGGGCGACGCCGAACCCATCCCCCTCCACAGGCGTTCGGGGGCCCCGTTGGAGATCCCCTTGGCCCAGATAGAGGAGCGGAGGCTGCAGGAGGCCCCATCCATGTCTGCTCTCACAGAGCAGCCCAGGCTGGACTCCCGCCCGGTCACTCCAAAAGACCTCTCCAAACCACCCACCCCCGACCTAAACGAGCAGGAGCTGCAGATCAGCGGCAGAATGAAAAGAGACTCTTCAGAAGAGAGAGAGAGAAAGATGGAGGAGGACCAGGCACGTGGTGTGTCTGGACAGAGTGATACCATGGTTCTTCCGGAGAAAAAAATGAGCATGTTAGAGGAAGAAAGAGAAGAAGAAGCAACGAAAGAATGTGAGAGTGTGTCTGAGAGAGTGTCCCTTTCTGAGATGACTCCCAGTACCATGGAAGAAGAAGAGAAGCAAGGAAAAGTAAAGGATGAAAGAGAGGAGGAGAATTTTGCCATCAGGATTAAAGATGAGGAAGAGATGCCGCTGAGGGAGTCTCCGGAAATCACCATCACCACCAGCTCTGTCACTCACATATCGCCCTCCCCACCTGCCCGTGTCACTCTGCCCGATGGTAGGACCTCTGCGTATGCCAGCATCATGCAGACTATCATGGTCCCATCTCTCCAGCCTGCTAATGCCTCTACGCCTGCATCCACTGCACCCACTGTTGCCCCTACCCCAACTCCCACCCCGACTCTATCTCAGCCAGAACCTCCCTCATGGACTGAACACCCTGCAGTCTTTTCAAGAGTGGCCTCCACCGAGCAACTAGTGAAGGAACCCAGTCCCACTAAGACTTCCACCCTTCCATCCCTTCCTAGGGAGCCGTCCCCTGGGCGGGACATCAAAGACATCACCTCTGAGGAGGTATTTCAGTCCAGGTTCAAAAAGAGAGAATCGTCCCTGACGCGTAGCCTGAAGCTCCTGACCAGATCCAAAGCAGAGGAGAAGCCTTCAGTCGAAGCTGACAGTGCTGGCGAAGAGATTTATCGCCCAGGGCCAATCGGTGCTCCTCTAGAATTTTCCAGGAGGCTGGAAGAGAAGTCAAAGTCCGTCCAAGACCTCCGGGAAGCTTCGAAGGACAGCAGCTTCATGAAGAGGCTCTCCATGCGCTTGAAGAGAACTCCGTCGGCAGAGAAGATAGAGGAGCCACCTGCGCCCGAGCCTGGCGTGCCCCGTCGCAGGCTGTCCTGGGGCATGGGCCGCTCCAAGACCCAGGACAAGAAGGAGGTGGAGATGGTGAGGCTGGATGGGGTATCAGAGCCTCGGCAGGAAGAAGAAGCCAAGGAAACTAAGAAGACCACAGAATCGCCCGTTCTGGCCATGCGCAAGAAGATCGAGTCAACAGTGGCCGGGATCTCCATGCGTATCCGCAGCCATTCGATGGACCGGAAGGAGGAAAAGAACGCGGAGGATAAGGAGGCCAAGCCGGAGAGCAAGAGGACACCTCTGCTGTCAATCCTGCGTCGGACCAGCTCTGAGGGTGTGAACCTGAAGAAGATGGGCCAGTCAAGCACCACTACCTCCACAGAGTCCCTCGAGTCAATGTCTAGCGTCCAGTCAGAGACCTCTACCAAAAGTATGCCATTCCTTCTCTCAGCTTCTCACTCAGCCAGTTCACAAATGTTTAAATGTAAATGACTATTTCTGTCTGTATGTCTGTTTTTCTGTCAGTAGGTGTCCTATACTCCATACATATGGGTCATGGTGGGTTCATTATTCTTAGAGGAGAAAATGTGGGACTGGGAGTTTGAGGAATGTCGAAGCAGACCATAGAGACTGTCATTACTACTATTATTTGGTGCTCCCATGTAAGGCAGGACATTATCAAATATAAAACAATGTTACTCAAGACCAAAGCAAGACTGTTTAGGCATTTTGTGAATGTGTCATTACAAGGTGATTTAATGTACATTAACATGCCAATATGAGCATGCTAAAGTTAAGAGCATCCTCCATCCCCAGCAGCCACGGACAGCGAGCGCAGGTCGAGGTGGGATCGATGGGGCCTGACCAGGGGCCGGAGAGACAAGACAGTGTCCCAGCCGGACATCCCTTCAGCCATCGCCCGGGAGAATGGCTCCCTGCGGGGTCGCCAGTACTCCCGTCTGGCCTCAGGTACCCCAACACCTTGGAAACACCCAACCAACACTAGGATTTACCAGAAAAAAATTTATTAGAATTACCTGGAAACAAAAGTTACCTAAATTTTTCTTTTTTTTCTTTTTTTTTTACTGTGAGGCTCCTCCTCAGATTCTACAGATTAGCCAGGCGGTCAATGCTTGCACACCTTCCGTGCCACCTGCCTGATTGGAGGTTCCAGTGCAATCTTACAGTTCATGATAATTCATGAAAAGACAGGCACCTTATTGTCCTTAGTCACACACCTTCATAAATATTCACAAGATGCATGAAACTGCATTTTGGCTTCAACAGTAGGGACGCAGAACTTCCAAACTTAAGACCATGTTGGGTCTGTGGGGTCACCTTGCCTGCATGTTTTATGACCGCTCTGTTCTGAGGTTATGGACTCTGTTTCTCAGCTTCCCCTGCTCCTTTGTGCCCCTCAGACTTCCCCCCAGTTTTCCACATCAAACTGAGGGACCACGTGCTTCTGGAAGGAGACCCCGTCACTCTCAGCTGCCTCCCAGCTGGCAGCCCCCACCCACACATCACCTGGATGAAAGGTCAGCACACCATGCCGTGGCATTTACAAAAAGGATGAGAACTAGGCCTGTAATGTGGCTCATCCTGATAAGCCGCTGTTCTAGTGCATGAATAAGCTCTATGGTCTGGTATCTGCTAAGACACTGTTCTAGTGTATAGATGAGCCCCACAATCTGGTGTCTGTTAAGGCACTGTTCTTGTGCATGGATGGGCCCCATGGTCTGGTATCTGTTAAGGTTCTGTTCTTGTGCATGGATGGGCCCCATGGTCTGGTATCTGTTAAGGCAATGTTCTTGTGCATGGATGGGCTCCACAGTCAGGTATTTATTTTATTTATTTATTTATTTGACAGGGACAATACACATTGATCAACATCACTATTACGTTATGTAAATGTGCCAGATTTAGCTAGATCGCTAATTTCCATCTGTTGTCCCTGGGCAGGCTGATGTTAACACATTAATAACAAGCAGACCAGACTAGAAGCCATAGTACAACATTCAAAGCGCATAAAAACAAACGCACAGAGCTTGTATCATATCCGAACCATAGCAGCGCTAGCTGTGGCAAGGCAGGCCCTGCTGGGTGAAGTGTCTTTAGCGCTAGCATCGCCCAGACATGAAAGGGTTTCTGGTGGCCGGTGCCAGCATCTCAGTGAGCACCGGCAGCCCTGACTGATCGATCGGGTGCCTGTAAGTCCACCTGCTAAACTGCAGATGGAGTGTCTGCCTTTAATGTGTCTGCCTTTAATGTAGACTGCAGAGTGATACATGGTGGCTGACGTCACACTGACACTATTCTGAACTGATGGCATACATTCTGGCAGTGGGTTCTGATAAATACAGCTGGGCATTCCATATTGGGGTGAAGAAGAGGGAAGCTAGCTAGCAAGCTAGTTTATCTGTTTTGCTCATGTTTAAAATGAATCAATCGCCCTGTGAGATTTTGAATGATCGCAGAGCAGGGATCTGCCCATCGAGGCCTGGAGCACTGCTACTGGTAGTCATTCTTCCCCTCCAATCAGAGACTGATTTAGACCTAGGACACCAGGGAAGTGAGATTTCTGGCCAATCAGTGAAATTAACCAATCAGTTAACTAAGTAGAAAGGAAACCAGCAGTACTACTGGTCTCCTGGGCCAGATTTGCATAATACAGTCCTGGAGTTCATGACATTACATCAAGCACTTCTCGTTCCTTAGTTCTGTTCGCAGACAGTAAGCTTAAAATAACCTCCACATCCAACCTTCTGGATAACTTTGCAAATAGCAAATACGTCCCCAAAGCATAGTCTAATATCCTCTAGTCAAATTAAATGATTTATTCTCTTCCAGTTATACAGTACATGGATCACTTTAATACATTTAGTCATTTATATTCAATGCACAATGTACATTCAATTTCTGATCATTAGACCTATGAAATTCAATATGAAAGTAATGACATTCATGAGGCATTGTAGAGATGCGGTTAGTGGATTACTTCACCTTCATGGTGTCTGCTTTGCATTTAATAATGAGGAATAATTCAGTAATCGGATGTGTGCTGATCGGGCTGATACTAAACATAGCATTGTTTATATTGCTAAATAGCACCGCTGTGTCTGCTTAACGTTACTGTGCGTCAAAAGCCTTGTCTTGAGTAAACACAGGGGTATTTTAAGGGTTACTTCTTTTCAAAACTCTCAGGTATGTTTTTAAGAACATTAGCCAGAGGGTATTTCGCAAAGTGGTATTAATGGGCTAGCCAGAAAACTTATGTCAATACAGTGAGACAACTTGGGCTTTCTAGTTTCAAAAAATAAATCTGACGGCAAGTGGAGCTTTATTGTGTTTCCATGGCAACATGTTCGGGATCTTAAACCTGCAAAGCCGCCACTATAATCTAGCAGCCAATGTTTTTTTTAGGCAGAAAGAAGCCTTTATTTTGGCTACCTTGTTTCAGCACAGAAGCTTATTTCATGTTACCCTGTAATCTAAATTTACGTAAAATAACAAGATATTGGGTGTACTATGCAAAATTCATGAACAGAAAATCTCTTAGCTAATTTATTATGCTAAACAAGGATCTGTGCAAATTATTTGTTTAATGACCATTGGCTGTTTGATGAACGTGTTGGATCAGAGGTGCCTTTACATTGCCTGAGTTGCAAGATGAATGTCCATATTTTTATGGAGACATACAGCTGTGGTTGGTACCTGCACAGGTTTAGCCATTTTTACTACTGAGTCAGTGTGAGGTGGACACAGCTCTAAAACTATTCCTCCAAAGTAATGTAAGTTGAAGGCATCAGTGTTTCAGTGAGACAAGGCTAGCACTGGTTTGAGAGCACCCAGCTGACTGATAATGCAGTCTCAGATGGGAAGCAGCTTTGAGACTCCCAGAATGCTCTCTGTCTGCGCTCTCAGATAAGAATCCGCTGGAGATCGACCCCAGGATGAACATGATCTCCTGCCCGGACGGACGGCAGCTCCTCATGATCATGAAGACCACCAAGAAGGACGCGGGGCTGTACGAGTGCGTGGCCACCAACCCCCTGGCCTCCGTCACCAGCTCCTGCATGATCTCTCTGGCCCGTGAGTCCACGGTGGGGGGGGGGGGGCGAAGCGTTAGGCCTCCGGCATGCTCCACACCTGCCCAAATGTACCTTCACTCACCTTTATAACCCTGCTTATGCTGCATATAAAACTGTATTCATGAACCCATTTCTCACATTCTCTGTCTCCCTCTTGTGCCTACTACACAGTAGAATGTCCAGTGTTAATTCAACTCTAACAGAGTATGAGTCCAGTAAGGGGCGTATGTACACTGGAAGAGTCAATTTAACACCGAACATGTGACTGTGTGTGGTGCTTAACTTTATCTTGTAAGTTTATGTATGTACTACATTTTGAGTAGTAAGTAGTACTTCTAAGTAGTAATGCATATTTCTGTATTAATGGCTGCTATTGTGGCCATAATGACAGCAGTCTTTGTTGCTTTGCGCCTATGTAAGCCGCTCTGGATAAGAGCAGCTAAATGCCCGGATGCAGTGTGTCTGGAGAGAAAGGGGTGTTGAGCCTAGGGGGTAGAGGTGTGGGGCGGGCTTTCTGCTGCTCCACTGTGTGATCTACACCAGCTCTTTCAGTGTTTTCCGCGAAACGCCGGATCTCGTCTGCGTTTCAATGAATTCCCAAACCGAATTGAATTTGTGCCCAGAGCCCCCTCCGTCCCTTTCCCATCTGGGCTGTCACCTTCTGTTCGAAACCTAGAAGGTAAAAATGAGTTTCCGTCACCTCTGATCTCGTCAGAAGCCAGGGTGAGGTAATTGGCTGCTTTGGGAGATTCTATTGAAAATAAAGCCCAGCCCAAGCTGAGGCGGGCAAAGCCGAGTGAGTTTTGGGTGTGACCCACGCGCTGTGTCTCTGTCCCCGTCCGACCAGGCCTGCCCAACCGCCCGGGCACCCCAGAGATCCCGCAGAAGTACAGGAACACGGCCCTGGTGCTGTGGAGACCTTCCGACACCCTGGCCCCCTGCACCTACTCCCTGGAGAGAAGAACAGAGGGTGGGTCCCTCCGAGCCACGCCCCCACACTGTCATACAGACCAGCTCCAGCACCACAGGGGGATTATGGGACTGTATTCACTGTTAGACACACAGACCAGCTCCAGCACCACAGGGGGATTATGGGACTGTATTCACTGTTAGACAGAAGGGGATTATGGGACTGTATTCAGTGTCATACAGCCCAGCTCCACCACCACAGAGGGATTATGGGACTCTATTCACTGTTAGACAGAAGGGGATTATGGGACTCTATTCACTGTTAGACACACAGACCAGCTCCACCATCACAGGGGGATTATGGGACTGTATTCACTGTTAGACAGAGGGGGATTATGGGACTCTATTCACTGTTAGACACACAACCCAGCTCCATCACCAGAGGAGAATTATGGGACTGTATTCACTGTTAGACACACAGCCCAGCTCCACCACCAGAGGGGGATTATGGGACTGTATTCACTGTTAGACACACAGCCCAGCTCCACCATCAGAGGGGGGTTATAGGACTGTATTCAGTGTCATACAGCCCAGCTCCACCACCAGAGGGGGATTATGGGACTGTATTCACTGTTAGATATACAGCCCAGCTCCATCACCAGAGGGGGATTATGGGACTATATTCACTGTTAGATACACAATCCAGCTCCACCACCACAGGGGGATTATGGGACTGTATTCAGTGTCATACAGCCCAGCTCCACCACCAGAGGGGGATTATGGGACTGTATTCACTGTTAGACACACAGACCAGCTCCACCATCACAGGGGAATTATGGGACTGTATTCACTGTTAGACACACAGACCAGCTCCACCATCACAGGGGAATTATGGGACTGTATTCACTGTTAGACACACAGACCAGCTCCACCATCACAGGGGAATTATGGGACTGTATTCACTGTTAGACAGAAGGGGATTATGGGACTGTATTCACTGTTAGACACACAGACCAGCTCCACCACCACAGGGGGATTATGGGACTGTATTCACTGTTAGATATACAGCCCAGCTCCACCATCACAGGGGGATTATGGGACTATATTCACTGTTAGACACAGCCCAGCTTCACCATCACAGGGGGATTATGGGACTGTATTCACTGTTAGACAGAAGGGGATTATGGGACTGTATTCACTATTAGATACACAGGCCAGCTCCACCACCACAGGGGGATTATGGGACTGTATTCACTGTTAGACAGAAGGGGATTATGGGACTGTATTCACTATTAGATACACAGGCCAGCTCCACCACCAGAGGGGGATTATGGGACTGTATTCACTGTTAGACACACAGACCAGCTCCACCATCACAGGGGGATTATGGGACTGTATTCACTGTTAGACAGAGGGGGATTATGGGACTGTATTCACTGTTAGACAGAAGGGGATTATGGGACTGTATTCACTGTTAGACACACAGACCAGCTCCACCATCACAGGGGGATTATGGGACTGTATTCACTGTTAGACAGAGGGGGATTATGGGACTGTATTCACTATTAGAAACACAGCCCAGCTCCACTACCAGAGGGGGGTTATGGGACTGTATTCAGTGTCATACAGCCCAGCTCCACCACCAGAGGGGGATTATGGGGCTTTTTTAGATTGTTAAATAACAGTGGCAAACACAATAATCATATGATCTGTGAGATAGGAATGGCATGAATATTACATTGTTGACTGATGTATCCTCTCAGTGGTTATATACATATATATATATATATATGTGTGTGTGTGTGTGTGTGTGTGTGTGTGTTATGCGTTAATCTGTCTGTTCTGTGCTGAATGTCTTTTGTACCAGATACTGGATGTGTGCTCACCTCCATCTCTCTCGCCACTGTAGCCAGTGAGGTTATCTCACCCTGGTTTAGTTAGAAGGAATTGCTGTTTTTCCTCCTTCAAGGACTACCTCAAGAAAAAATATGAATATGTTGCTTCAATGACCCTGAAATTTTACATTTGGCTCCATTGTCTATATTTGAAACCCATTGTTAGAAATACATTTCCCCACTGTTAGGTTGAATGTTTCAGATACACTTCAGGAATAAATACTGCTATAACTCCTATCATATGCTGTCTTATAAAAATATGTCCTCTTTAAGAATTTTAGATATTCTGACCAAAACAACAGTGAAAATCTATCTGGCAAATGATCGCTTCGGTGCTGCCACCTTGTGGTCATCAAAGTAAAGCAACATATTTGTGTTAATACATTTACAGAAAGAAAAATCATTTGTAAAAAATGTATTTCATAACATTTGTATAATTTAATATTGTTTTAATGAAATATTAAACTCATGCAAAATATGGTCTATTCAAGGTATCTTATATGCAAAAGTACATGCAATGAACGGGGTCAAGGAAGGCTATTCATGTTAACGCCTCTTAAAGTATAGGGTCATCTCTACTACATTGGTCTACTACAGTTTTTTTAACATGTGATTTGTTTTGTTTATTTGATCGATCTTTATTTAACCAGGGAGTCTCTTTTAAAATAAAATCTCCTGCAAGACAGACCTGACGAATCAGATGCAGGCAGTTACCGGGGAAACAAATGCAACAATACAATATGTGTAAACGTGTCATCTTTTTTCCCGCTTGTCTTCGTTCTCTGCAGGTGAAACTAACTGGCTGATTGTGGCCACTGGTGTGGCGGAGTGCTACTACAATGCCACAGACCTTCCAGCAGGGGGCACCTTTCGGTTCAGAGTGGCCTGTGTCAACAAAGCCGGGCAGGGGCCCTACAGCAACCTGTCAGAGAAAGTGTGTCTGGACTCCGCAGGTACGCCCCACACCCGGCAACAGCGCTACAGCCGAACATGTCCTTTATTGCCGTCAAAGGAAATTTGCTTTGCGCATGCAGGCAGTTTGGTAAAACATCTACATAAAAACACATAATGTACAAGTAAATATTACACTGAATGAGTTTAGATACAGAAACTGGCAGATTTAGAGAGGGTACCAGACAATATTTAATGTTCTTGCCTTCACAGTATC